>NC_045696.1:99149939-99379939 GCF_009834535.1 Camelus ferus
TTGGAACACTAAGAGTAGATCAGAAAAGTTAAGAAATGTTCAATCTTGCCACACTCACGTTTTGTTCTAAATATTAATTTAAGAAAAATGTTAGAACTATAAGAGCCCTTGCTTATACTGGGATGTCTGCGGCAGTATGTCATTCTGTGAGATTACTCTAGTTTCACAAAATGAACTCAGTGTCCCCTTAGAAAAAAATATGGGAATAAGAATATCCTTATAAAGTATCTTCCTTTAACTCTGAGAATTGGGCACTTGTACCCCAGTCTATAAGGAGCTTCTACCCAAAGTCTTCGTCTACTTCTAATGAGCAGACACTGTGGACTAGATTATTTTTACTGTGTACTCAGTAATTTTGGAAGTTGAACTCATTAGGTAGAGAATCACATTCTGGTTTTTCTAATATCTGAAATGTACAATCATGTAAAAGTGAGATTGTTTAATCAAATCACCTGCATTTATACCCAAACCATATCTTCACTTTGAGCTGCACAGAATAATGAGTCTGTGAGCTTAAATTCTTAGAGAGCATTTTGGGTGAGTTCTACTTTCTCTAAACCTGGAGACACATAAACATAAAATAAATTACCAGCAGTGAGGGCTGCCCTTCACCTCCATCATCCCATGGAAAGAGAAAAATATCCTTTTAATTAATTTTGAACCAATTCTATTTTTATATTTCCGAAAAGGCTTAGTTGTAAAGATTTCTATTTCTCCTGTTATTCAGGTTACAAATCTTTTTGTCTGTGCCTCTTTTCTTTGTCTATGTTAACAAAAGAATCCATAAATTGAAAAGCACATGATATTTGGTGAACCTATGCAGTTAGCTTTATAGTGCATGGCAGCCTCGTTTTGAGTTACAGAGTATATATGTGTGAATGACATATTAGAACACACACATATATTGTCAATATTACGACCTGTTGAGTGAATATATATAAATGTGTATCAGTGACTATTAGCATTAAGTTCATAAAATACCTCATTTAGCTGCTTTTTTTGTTGGTTACATGCCAATGTTAGACTTAAGAAGGAAAACTATTGCTAGATTTTTGCACACACGTGTGATTTTTTCAAGTCTTGCATTTCCATACCATACTGCCTAACTCAGAACTATAATACTGAGATAGATTAATTCTTGTAATTACAAAAAGCTCCACTGAGCTTTTAGAATAAAAAACATAACAACAGGTATTTATGTGTTGTTTTCCCATGTTGTTGATATTGGTTTTTAAAGCTAATGGGAATAAAAATCTTAGGCGCTCCTATGCTGCGGAGCACTTTAGTGATAAAATTGCTTTGTTAATTTTTCATTTTTTAAAACAAGCATTTAGTAGGTGCCTAGGTTGTATCACACACTGTGTTAAACATTGAGGATATAGAGATAAGCAAGAAATGGTCCTGTCCTCCAAAGTTCATTTTGTGGGAGGGAGACATTGCACCGTAATAAGTCAGTTCAAAAGTAATAGCGTCAAACTATGCAAATATCTATGCATATGATGAGCATATATGTACACTCACACACATACTCTCACGCATACATACACCACCCCAGACTTTGCCGAGATACATATCCCTGCCACTTCACACCCTTTCCTCTCCAAGCATTTGAAAGACTATCCCACTGCCATTTAACAATACATCATAAATACATAAACTTTTATTATATATATGGCAGCCACTTTGTAATTCTTTTTCTGAAATTGTATCCTATTTTTATTATACATCGTACATCTCATAATTTGGAATACACATTATTTTGGTGTATTTTAATCTATGACAAGCCTGGTGACTTCAGGCAGTTTTTCATTCCCTCTGCAAAGTGGGGTGATAAGACCTGCTTTACAGGGCAACTGTCAGGATTTTATAGGACAATGTACGTAATGAACAACAGCCGACATTAGAAGGAGCTGAATGAAGGGTCGCTATTTCCATCGGCAGCAGTAGTGTTGTCATTGATAATCAAACTCGGCTGCAGTGTTTCTTGCCAACAATGAGCACATGTCAGCCAGCTGGGTTGCTGGAATTTGGAATTCAGCTCTGCCACTTACAACATTTTACTTTCAGAACATTAATAAATAAGTGAAATTCTCCTGTGTAATCAGCTCTGGGCATCTCAATTGAAATACAGTAGAAGCCCTTTAACACACACTTACATTAAAACACATTTTTGGTTCATTCGCGTTTCCGTACCAAAAAACTCCCCCCCCAAAAAACCACCCCCCAAAAAAGCTCATACATTTTATTTCCTTCTAGACTTGGTGTAAAGTCCTGGAAATACAAAGATACATAAAGGAAAAGTCATGTCAAGGAGGAAAAATCTTAAAAGGAAAAGACATTGGTATACAGCTAATGGCGATACAAGGTGAGGTGTACTATAAGAAATGTTTGCAAGTATTAAGACAGGGAAAGAAGAAAAGAATGGTTAGGAAAGACTCTGTAGGACTTCACATTCAAACCTTTATAACAAATTACATGTAATATTGATCTATTATGTTCTGTATGTTATACTTGGGAGACACATGTGTCTATTGCTACACACACGCACAGACTTTTCTAAATTCTAGATGCTTTCCGTCTTAAATCAAGTAGGGCATTTTTCTCCCACCTGGACATGATTTTCTCCCACTAGACACTGAGCAAGTCATATTCAGAAGTTAAATGTGTATATTAATGCAGCCAGATTATGTACTCATGGACAGGTACATTGACACAAAAGCTTGCTGAGAAGTCTTCCTGACCAATCTAATTGTACCTTGTCCCTCCTCTGTAATTAACCCACACTATATTCTTCATAAAACTTAAGACTACCTGAAATTATATATATATATATATATATATATATATATATATATATATATATATATATATATATATATATATATATATATATATATATTTTTTTTTTTTTTTTTTTTTTTTTTTTTTTTTTTTTGGTCTGTATCCCAAAGTGGAATGTAAACTTCCGGAAGGCAGGAGCCTCTCCCGCTGCCCTGCTGTGTCCTGGTTGCTGAGCATCCTGGCAGCCATGCAATCTGAGCTAAGTGGCGCAGGGACGAATGCCCACGGACATACATGTGCAGGTGAGCCTCGTAATTCCACAAGCGCTAACCCCGTTCTTACTAGCCGTTGACGTTTTGAATTTATTGGATTTCCAGAAAACTTGGGAAATTGGTTGCCAAGTACTAATGACTGGAAAATGCATAACCATATGAGTTCTATGAATTCTACTGACAAATGTAAATGAATCTTGTCTCCGGTTTATCATGACTCTCACACGCATTTCTATCTCAAAAAATCGTTATGTCGTTAAAGCACAGCAAATATGACAGGGGTTTATGAAATTGCATATGGGTATGAGAATACTTCTTAAACTCTACCTCACAACTAAGTATCTGAATTTCTGTTTCATTTGGGGGGGGGGGAGGCAACAAATCCAGCTGAACTGAAATTATACTCGCATATTTACCCATATCTTAATTACACTGCCGTGATACCAACGCCTATAACGTGAGTAGAATTTTTATCACGTCTCAGGTTTAGCTACATTTTTTCCCCTCACCCAGCCCCCAGGAAAATATGCATGAGGTAAAACTGGCAATACAAAAATAATTATTTGAAAAACATTATATGAGGTGAGTTGTTGCTTCTCTACTGGATGCCAGTTTAAATTGAGCTAATTTGTTTTACCAGTAGCTTAAGAAAACCCCAGCACAGCGGCACGACAATTATATCCAGGTGCAAGGACTTAATTCAACAAATTCTAGGTGGATCCTTCCACTCTGCATGGTGGGCCCCATTCTCAGCTGTGGCTAAGAACAGATGCCTCGAAAGCTTCTGTAAACATGATCCAGTGAGTCCTTGAATAGAGATGTTGAAATGTTTCCAAAAAAAAAATAATGAATGTGATATTCTTATGACCATAATTCCAATATACACATCATTGAAGAAAATGACATGCAGGAATTATCTTAAATATATGAACAAAATAAGGAAAGTAATTTATTCCTTTGGGTAATTTTTCTTTAACATACAAGGTATACATACACACATGGAAAAATTATAAACGTTCATATAAATTTTAAGAGAATGTGTGATGCTATATATGATATATATACATACAGACTAAATGTATGTATATAATATATAAACTAAAACCATAAACACCAACATACACAAAGCAAATGGTTTCTGAAAGGACTTCAGTGATGCTTTCAATAAGGAAAGATGAGAATGTCAGATGCGGAAAATGAGTCTCTAAATGATAAGTACACTTGCCCAAGTTCATGAAGCAGCTTAGCTAGGGAGACGACACTATAGGTTAAGAACCTGCAACCTCCCTTTTTTAAAGTCATTATTTTTTAGTTAAACAAATATCAGGTTCTTGCCTTATTTACTTTTTAAATAACTTTCTTTAAATGATATTGAGCAAAATAAACAAATGTATCATGATTTCAGGGCTAGAAACTTAGAGACATGTAATGAGAATTTTATTTTTCCAGCCTACTTTTAAATAATCATTTTTCTCAGAAACCATTATTTTTTTCATTCATTACTGATTAAGTTAGAACTGGAAAAAATTTCTAGCTTAATATTGTAGAAAACTGTCTTTTTTTTTTTAATTGCTAAAATACTTACAGATGTACAGGCATATACTGGCTTTGGACATAATTAAAATTTACTGGTAATTACCAGCATAGCAAGACTAATAGCCAAAGTCTCTATATGCATCTCTATAACCTCCAGTTTGCCAATGCTTCTAAGTCTAAATATATTAACAGATGACTATCAAGATTATTTCAGACTGGGAATTAGATCATAAGACACCATTATTTTGGCTACTCAGTCCTTTCTCATTTTACCCTGACCAAGAGTTTTCTATCAAAGTCAGCTCTTTAAAACAAATTTTTCTTTAAAACTTCTGATAATTTCCACATTATTTTTAATCTAGAAATAGTTTATTTGTAACTTTAATTACTTCTTGTTTTTAAATTAGGCCACAAAGTTTTGTGTTATTAAGAATAACCTGTAAACATGAGCAATACTAATTAGAGGTATGTCAGACAATTTGAATTAAACCATTGGGTGGTGCTTATTCAGATGTAATGTGAATAGTCTGGACGTTTTGAAAAACATCCAAATGGGACGCAAATAAAAAACTGTCAAAATTCTAAACCAAGTTCAGCCAGGCATACAAGACCAGTTCCCATGAACTGAAAGGAAAAATTAAAAGCAGTAAGAGGTCCTGAAAAATCTTAAAGCTCGATAACAACTTTTCTCATCTTTTGCTAGTGGATCCTAAAGAGGGCGTTAATAAACTTTAATTGATGGACTACAATCTCCGGAGCAGAGATTTTAGATAATAATAATCTAGCAATTTGCATCTTCATTAAGCTCAATTTCCTCATATGTAAAAAAAAGTAATTTGGAGGTGATATTCAACTCATAACAGCAAGATCATAATTTCATTGTGACACCCATACCCAAATGATAAACTTTAACTCAAAGAATCAAGCCTTGATTGCTTCATTGTAAAACATTTAAGTTGTCTCCTCTTATTTGAGGAGACAATATTTTACCGGAAAACAGATTAAAACAACGTAGCAACGTACAGAATGACCAAAAACAAAGAAATATTGGCAATCATGTTTTTCCCCCTTTCAATGAATACTTCTTGAACACTATTACAGGGTCAAGTGCTAACAGGTATGAAAATACTTAAAACCTTAATTCTGAATCTGCAGGAACTCAAATTCACCTTAGGAACAAAAGACTACAGTGAACAAAATCAGTACACTCTATTAAATATTTCAATTAAAAATCATATCATTCTAAACACTATTTTTAAAGTTTATTTGAAAATGTAGACAGCTAAGCTAGTTATCCAGGTGGAGGTACTAGTGTCATTTCTCCTACTCAGGTGAACAAAAATGTTTTATTCTATTTCATAGCCTAAGTATTTGATGAGGCCTGAGAATCAAAGATAAGAAAATTTGACTTGTAAACTCAACTCCAAATAAATAAAATCATCTAACAAGTTGTTTTCATACAAGAATTTAACCAGAGATAAGAGAGGGGATTCCCATTCTCCTGCGATCCTTATCACAAAGCTCACCATAGCACATGAGCGACCTTGGAGGTGATCTAATACAAAGCTCCCATTTCTCAGATCAGAAAACCAAGGCCCGGAAATAGTGACTTGCCAGCTAATTAGTGACACAGGCTTAGGTGCCAGGGCTCCTATATTTCAGTATGGAGAAACCCGATACTGTACTATGCTAATCCTTAGCTAAAATTTATTCTTTTTCCCACATTTGAAAAAAGATGCCAAAGTTGTTGGTAGTCTAAAGAAAGAGGAGTTTCAAACTGCTCAGCTTTACAAATCAAATTATGTCACATGAAAATTGTGTGAATCTTTATCACTACCCTCTATCTCCAGTTATGGTGGGCAGTGTTATAGGAAAATTTCTCTTTATTTTGATAAACCCATGAGGTAAATAAAGTTTGAGCATTAAACAGTATTGATATTGTTAAAAGTGCTAAGTGACCCAGCATTTCTTAAGCATAGACAGCAAGAAGCCACTGGGGGAAAAAAATCTGCTGTTGAGAAGAAGGAAATACTGTTTTCTGGTATAAGAAAATTACTTTAATTTCTTGAAATCACTGAAAATTATGCTGCTTATGTTAAGATAAATGTGTCACAAATACCTAAAAGTCATACCTGAGAGTAAACTTATGCCCTATTCTTCACACTGTGTAACACAGCAAAAAACATCTCTTGTAACTTACCCATGCAACTGATGATATGATGATAAAGTCATGAAATATCATTTCTCTGTTGAGTTGTTAATATCATTTTTAGGACAGTTTAACAATACAGTTTAATTTTAGCTTCAGAGAACATTGTTTTTAATTTCATTTTTTTTCTGCTTATACTTCACAATAGGTAATTACAAGTGTAATCATTATTGGTCATTGGCCATTAATTTGTTTTGGCATATGTACCTCAGTGGGCAGTAATTACTGCACAGCCTTCAATAAGATATCATTAACAAAATGAGAAGACCAGAGAAAATATGTTAATTACTGTAAGTGCTCCATTGGTTCCTCCCTGGAATAAACAAGTCTAACAATTAAGATCACACTTACTTTTTGCCAGGCTGTATTATGCAGTGCAAAAAAGAAGGGGGGATAAAAGGCAATGCCACATAATTTGAAGAGAAGGTATTTTGGGGGATTAATACTATTTTCCGTTTAAATTCAAATCAGCAAATCTAATGACCCGAAGATAGAAAACAGTTCTTGCACCAAGCAGCAATTTCATAAAAGTTCACTGTTAATAATGAAGGAAAAAAGTTAATTGATGACTGTACCCTATTACAATTACAATGAAAAATACCTCAAAATTATGGAAATGTTTTAATATTTTTAAATAACTGTAGAGCAAGTTAAAATGATTTCCTATCAGTCCATGTATAAATAGACTGGGGAATGTTTTAAAAGCTCCAGTTAAGAACTTGGAATATACCAAACTCACCTAGATCATAACTGGTTTTGGTGGCCAGTGTAGAGTTCCAAGTATTCCTTCACATGGTAGTTACAGTGTATTACTAACTCAAAAGCAGCATCAAAATATCTGTCGATTCAATTCTTCCTGCCCTTTAATCCTCATTCCTCCAGTGCATTGCTCAGAACTTTCTAAGCATATTAGTTTTTCCTAAGTATTTGTTTTCTGCATCTTCAGATATATATATATACACACATACATACATATACATTTCCCATCACTGTTCATTTAAGCCTTGTCTGCACACTGGGTTTGCCGTGCATCTCAGATCCAAACCCTGCAGCTGTTCCTGCCTTTCTTTTATTGTCCTGAGCAAGTCACATCTCATTTCACCCTCATTCTTCTGCAGTTTCAGACCTTTCCAATCTCCCCTCCAACTGCTCCAGCTGTACCTTTTACAACCCAGCTGTTGGGAGCCTTTTACAGAGAACCTCCCTCTTCCTGACCTCGAGCAACTCCGACCCTAAGTTACAGATTCTCTGGCCCTTTTTGATGTTCTCTCAGTCCGATTCAAGTTCCTCAAATCCCCCTTGACCTATGTTGTTTCAAGTCTATTTGGGCTTGAATTTGATCACTTGTAAAATTATAGGATTGACTATAAACAATTAAAACTTCCCATACATCATCGTAATCATTAATAGTCATGCGGTGTAAGTTTTCCCTAAGTTTAGGATGTGTACACTTTAATAAGATTTGCGGGAGGGAGGGTATAGCTCAGCAGTAGAGTGACTGCTTAGTATTCACGAGGTCGTGGGTTCAATCCCCAGTACCCCCATTAGTAAATAAATAAATCTATTTAAAAAAAAAGATTTGCAGACAGTGTTGTCTGAAATAGTAACATCAGTAATCATGGAGGCCAGAAGACAAGCCACGTGCACCACTATGGTTCATAGCACAGTGCCTTCCAGTACTTTTTATAGCACTTACTCAGAAACTTAAACTGCTAGACGTGTTCCTCTTTGAATGATCAGAAGAGTCTTTAGCAATGGTGATAACTCACTTAGAAACTTTCAAAACTGACAAATTAGCAAATGTTTCAAAATACAACTGGTGTCGATGCAAACATAAAACAATCTCTGTCCTCTGATCTTTTTATTCAGGAACCTTTCTTTAGTACTCTAGAGTCGGTCTTTTTCTTGTGTTCCCAGAGAATCCAGGACTTCCCTCTACAAGAGCACTTATTTTGAATCATGGTTCTCTGTTTTGTATCTCCCCCAGTAGACTGTGAAGTCGTAAGGAAAGTGAACTATGTATCTTACACACAATGCATACTTGATGAATTAATTGAGTTAGTGGACTCAGGTAAGTATAAGTTCAAAAGAAAAGTTTTTGAAGCTAACAAGTCGTGGTGAGACAAATTTTGACACTGAGAATTTTGGTTTAGGTATATTTAAAGGAATGGGATTTGCTTTTTCATGTGATTGACTTGTTTGTTGTTGTTGTTTATAGAGTCAGCCCTCTGTATCTATGGTTCCTCATCTCGAATTCAACCAAGGACAGAAAATATTCAGGAAAAAACAAATTCCAGAAAGTTCCAAAACCCAAAACTTGAATTTGCCATATACCAACAGCTATCTGCATGGCATTCACAATGTATTAGGCATTATAAGTAATCTAGAGATGATTTAAAGTACATGGGAGTATGTGCATAGATTATATGCAAATACTATGCTGTTCTATATAAACGACTTAAACAGCAGTGGATTTTGGTATCTGTTGAGGGTTGGGGAGCTTCCCCCACAGACACCCAGGGACGGTTATAATTATTTCTACTCCAAGCATAAATGCCTATTAGTTTTGAAATCTACTCTAGTATTCTTTGAACTTTTTCAGGGCCATTCTGTGTATTTAGAGACTACAGTATCTATCTGAAAAGCTTCAGATTTCTATACAACATGTATTAATTTATCTGTTCATAGAAATGCTTATATATCATAGAAGTACATACATACATACCTACAACTCATGTATCTACTGACAAAGACCATATTTCCATTTTGTGGAAATCATATTTCCATAGACACTACATCTCAGGAAGATACAAGGTCTTAATTTCACTAAAAACTTCAATAGTTTACAATAGAAAAATAAGAATCTAATTAATGAATTTCATAATAAATTATTTCCATTTAATATATACATAAACATAGCAACAAATCTAAATCTGAGAAAATCACAACTTTAAAATAAAAGTTAAATCCAATATAATTTTAAATAATGAAAGAAAAGATGGTAATTATCATTGAAATAAAATCAATCTATGTGGTTGCAGGGTATATCTAAACATTATCTTTTAAAATGAGCTTATAAGGATCATTAGCTACTTAGAAAATGATCATCAAAATAATGAGAAAAAGAAAGCTCACGAAGTGCCTCAATTTTTACATCCTCTTTAAAAATGTCCTTAAATTAAAATTTAGGGTTGTCATTAGCTACCACTGGCCACAGGGATTGATAACTACAACAGTATGTAATTACATATCCTTTTTTTCCCAAGAAATGCATGAAGCCAAAGCTGAGGTGTGATTCTGAGATCCTCTGTATACATTCGCTGGATTTCTGTGGCCTTTCCCTAATTTTGGGGCTTTTGGCCACCTGTACCCAGAAATCATTTTGAGCTCATTATCACAATAAGGATAAACTTAAGCACTGTACTTTTTCATTTGAATTTGTTATAGTGTAGGTGCCTCCTCCTTTATAATTTTAAGAAACCCCCCTACTCCCCCTCCTCCCTTCTCCAGCCACAGTAAAAACCAAAGCATCAGAGTTAGGAAGAGATGGGAAACCAAAACCTCCTTTTAGTGATAAATATACAGAATAGAGTACTCTTTCCCAATAAAAACAACTTTACTTACTTTTCCTGAAATCCCTATAACACAAGCCAGTCACTTAGTAGATGCTTGATAAGTACTTGGTGATTGATTCTTTAATTCACACCAAAATAAAAAGGATACTGTAAGTGCAATTTTCAGCTTCCACCTACAGGCTGCAAGAGGAAAATGTCATCGCTGGTACACTCACTGATGGTAGGAATAGAAATGTCTGGGGGAAATTTGGCAGTGTCAAAAGCCTTTTTTTGGAGAGGGTGGTAATTAGGTTTATTTTTTTTTTTATTTCAAGGGAAGTACTGTAGATTGAACCCAGGACCTCCTGCATGCTAAGCAAGCACTCTGCCACTGAGCTATACCCTCCCCCTCAAAAGCATTTTTTTTTAAATTACATACACTCTGACCCAGCAATTCTACTTTGGGAATTTTTTTTTAAGGAAGCAACCAGGCTAGTAAGCAAAGGTTTAAGAATGTTATTAGAGTATTGCCCACCACCTTCATGAAAACTGGTAATAACCAAAATGTTTCACAAGAAATTAGCAAGTAAAATAAACTGTAGCACAATCAAATACTGATGATACAAGTAACAAAAAAGAGGCTTGAGATATACCAGCTGAGTAAATGAACAACATTGCAGGTATAGAACGTATAGTAAACAGAATGTATAGTAGTAGGTGAGCTGTTTACAGGCATATTTGCTATGGCAAAGAAACAATATGCACACCAAAAATGCTTCCCCTCCAGACTGGGCCCATCGGTAGACTGCCTCTCCTATTGTAAGCAGAAATGTCAGCATTTTGTAGTCTGACATGAATAAACACCTCTCTTGCCATCCTCTCTCTCCCCTGTGGCCAGAGGTTGATGGGCAGGCATCTCGAGGAGCAGGTGTTCATGTCGGGCCTCCCCTGAGTGACTGCATGGAGCAGAGCACCAGTGCACCATCACCCTACCGTGGCAGTCCCCTCCAGCATGAAAAATAAACTATTGTGTTAAGCCACCGATATTTTAGAGGCTGTTTCAGCAGTTGAGATAGCCTGACTACTATTACTCATACAAAAGAGTGAAAAAAAAAAGTACTATATATATCAAAATATTAACAGTAGTAGTAGGTTTTTTGGTATTTTGCATTTTTCTTGCTTCAACATCGCTCATATGTGGAATCTAAAAAACAAAAACAAAAACAAAAACAAACAAACAAACAAAAACAAAGTGTAAATAAAGGACAGAAATAGACTCACAGACAGAGAATACAGACTTGTGGTTACCAGGGCGGTGGAGGGTGGGAAGGGATAGACTGGGATTTCAAAATTGTAGAATAGACTACACTGTATAGCACAGGGAAATATACACAAAATGTTATGATAACTCACAGAGAAAAAAATGTGACAATGAGTGTGTATATGTCCATGAATAACTGAAAAATTGTGCTGAACACTGGAATTTGACACAACATTGTAAAATGATTATAAATCAATAAAAAATGTTAAAAAAATAAATAAATAAAACAAGAACTTGCGTTACAATAAAAAAAAAAAAAAACACCTATTTGGTAATAAAAACCTCACAAATGGGACTTTTGTCCCCTAAAGGTATGATTGCCAAAGATGGGAAAATGAACGCCTGTGTCCCATTACCACAATACGTTGATGAGATATAAGGGAAGGATAGAATTTCACTACTGCTCCCTAAATGATGCCATGTTCCGATGTGATCATATTCTTCAGAAAATAATTTAAGCATAATATACAATTAGTTGCTTTATAGGGGCATTTTTGCCTGGGTTAATGTCCTTAACAAAAGCCATAAATTATCCTCTTAACTGTTGCTAATGGGGAGCAAAAGCTCGATGACGAGTTTATTTCCACTCCTCAAATCCTGAACAAATTAAACACCGTCCTGCACCAGCTCTCCGGCGTCTCCACACTTGAGTGGATCATCTTGACTAAACATATCAGACCTGACAAATTCTTCAGCTCTTAGAATGACTTCAACTCCGTTTTTAAGCCCTCTGACATACCAGTCAAAACTCTGTTAATGTGATTTACAGTTAAATTAAACATAAAAACATCATTAATAATGATAAAAGGTTAAGGCCTCCAGCTACAAATGTGGAGAAGTGGAGGCCATGCTGTGCTCGGAGCTCAGTGAGTCTTGCTCAACGGGCACTGCCTGGGCTGGGTGCCTCCGAGGGTCTCCTGTCAGGGCACCTCAGCCAGAGCCAGATGACACCCAGGGCATGCGCAGTCTGTGTGCATAAAAATACACGTGTGTAGACTCGCAGACATAGTAAACAATCTTATGGTTACCAGGGACAGAGGGTGGGAAGGGATAAATTTGGGAGTTTGAGATTTGCAAATGTTAGCTACTATATATAAAAATAGATTTTTTGAAAGAAACAAGTTTCCTCTGTATAGCACAGGGAATTATGTTCAATCTCTTGTAATAACCTTTAATGAAAATGAATATATGTATGCATATACATGGCTGGGACATTGTGCTGTACACCAGACATTGACACATTGTAACTGACTGTACTTCAATTTTTTTTAAAGTATGCTTAAAAACAGTCTTAATTTGTTAAAAAAATACAATTATTGTCTGATTCTTCACCTTTGCATAAAGATTTTACACTTACTCATAACTTCTCTAAACCCATTTTACAGGTGAGGAAACTGAGGCTTAGTTCCGGACAGTGTCACAAGCTTCTGGGGGACAAATGTGTAACCCTTCCACCCGTACCATCGTTTTCTATCTCAGGCAGCCTTGTTCACTGTTTTCCTTCTCTTTCCTCCATGAAAGTCCTTCTCAGCAAAATAAATCTCACGAGTCTGAGCGCTTCCCCACTTTAATGCTTCATGAGAACTTCTGGCTTGCCATCTCCTCCCATTCTGCTTCTCTCACCCACCCCAGTTCAGTCTGCAGATTTGATTTAAGTTGTCTGTTTCTCTTTGAAGATTCTTCTATGTTTACTAGGCGAAATTCTCTTCACTCAAAATCTTTTATCCCCATAGAATTGTCTGCTAGCCATAGTATCACCTTTGACCAGACTGTGAACCCTCAGAGACAAAACATGTGTCTTATCCAGCCTTGTCTCCCCAGAGCCTAAGATAGGGCTTGGGTCATTTTAATTTCTCAAAAATAAATATATGAATGAATGACAGAAGCTACTCTATTTTTAAAGAGATATTAAAGGAAATGAAATTCACAATTTCTGAATGACTCCTTGCAGTATGTACCAACATATTTGGTTCTGTTAGAATAGTCATTTCAATATTTTCCTGCCTATTAAGAACATCTTTCTAACCCTGGCCTTGCCTAGCCAGCAACTGAAGGCTTTTAATTGAAGCCCACAAGTATTACAAATCTGGAACTCAAAACATTTTCCTTTATAAAATTACCTAAGCTGGTTTTTTCCTAATGGTAGGGGTACAAGTGGCTGAAGACATTTCAGTCATTCATTCTTTCCAAAATTATTTACTGAACAGCCACTAAGTTCCAGGAACATGAAATTTAATGATGCATGCAACTCAGTTTCTGTAGTCAAACAAATGAGAGACTGGTTAAGAAGAAAGACACAGAAAAATGCAATCATAATGCAATGGAGAAATGGACTGAGAATTAAGGGTGCACACAGATGTGCTGAGTGGAGGTGAGGACATCACGGAAGCCTTCCTAGAGGAGGCACCCCTTGATCTGAACCTTAACATAAGGCTTGCGTTAGACAAAAAGGAACTGAAATTCCAAGTGCAGAAGAGATGATATGCAAAGCCACAGAGATGAGGAAAAAGCGAGTATGGGTGGAGGATAACAGGACCATGCACTGCTAACAGAACATATAAATGTGAGAGCAGGAAGACTTAAAAGAGGATCCTGGAAGGGAGGAAAAGAGGCAGCAGGCAAGGGATCACTGTTCCCTAAGTTTGAGTTTAGTCTTTCGCTGCAAAGAACCATTTTATACACAAAAATCTATTTTTGAGATTAATATTTATCATTAAATATTTATGTACTGCCTTGTCTACCAGGCTTTGATGATTTTATGCTAGTATTAAAATATTTTTTTAAAAATAACCTTGAAGCGATAAACAAGATTATATTGTAAAGCACAGGGAAATATACACAAGATCTTATGGTAGCTCACAGAGAAAAAAATGTGACAATGAATATACACATGTTCATGTATAACTGAAAAATTGTGCTCTACACTGGAATTTGACACAACATTGTAAAATGATTATAAATCAATAAAAATGTTAAAATAACCTTGAAGCAACTATGAATCCCATCATTTATTCCATTAAGTTCTTGGTTTTCTTCCTAGGAAGAATAAGGTACTTAGATCCTCAAATCTTTAACTACTACATCTAAGGGATTATTTCCTCAATCCTGTTGGTCCTGTTGGTCCTGTTGGTATTTCTCGTATGCGGGGGCTTGCTTTCTCTTTCCCTCTCTATTGCTGTTTCTCTTTCCTTCTTTACCAAACATTTCGTCTTCCATACCATTTTCACAAAGGGGCTTAGTAACCATCTTTGTCTCTCCTGAAATGGTTTCCTAAGCCACCAACATGGAACGCTGCTCTCTGCTGACCATCTTTATGCGCCTGGCCCAATCTTTTTCAGTTGTCACGTTGGCATTCATAAAACACATCTGGCATCTCAGGCTGCCCTGAATTTTGCAGGAGCAGGGCATAAACCAAATTTTGGAATCCTCTGTTGATAATAATCCATTCAGCATAGCACCTGGAGTGTTTTGTGTTTTTTTTTTTTTTTTTTTTTTTTTTTATTAGGGAGCGTAAGTGCTGCGCTAAGCGGCAGTGATGCAGTTTGATGGAGCTGCCCCTGGAAGGTAATAAAGAGCAGGGGACACGCTCCTCAGAGTGTGTTCCTGAATTAAAAGCCAGTGGTATAAGAGTTCACTGGAGAACCTAGGCAGGGAGAAGTACTTACTCCATGGCTGTTGGCGACACTGAGCACATCATTAGTCTATTCTAGTTAGCTATTTACTTCCAGGTGCAACTCGAAGTGTAGTGCAAAAAACAAAAACAAAAACAAAACTTTATATTATGTTTGGTCCTGGATACCCTGAAAACACATTCAAGCCTGTGTACTTCTTTAATAGTGACAATGAAGTTTTACTGCTGCTAGGTTCAAAGATAAGACCCGTCCGTGCAAATGGAAGCTGTGCATTCTGTAATTGCCATTTCTCCATAGGCTACCTTTTGGAGGTATAGTACAAAATCCTGTATTTTCTGTTTGAAAACACGTAATATTATTGGGAGGTGGTGGTATCTGAAACATTGGTTTTTATTACGTATTTGCAATTACTATTAAAAATATCTAAATAGATAGTCTTATCCTTTTTATATGAAATTAGCAGCTCTACTACTTACTTTTTCAGAGTGAAAAAAAAAAATCCAAGAGTATTTTAACCTAAACGGTCTGGGGAAATTGATGACAATAGCAAATCCTAGGTTCAGATGATTTAACTCAGTCATGTTTTATTTGCATATAAGAAGTATTCCAATAGTCACTTAGTAATTTAAGGATGAAACTTCCACTTAAAAAAACACATTGATTTTATTATTTCTTTCACCTTAGTGCCAGAGCATATTTTGAAAAAATGTTTATAAATAACTTAGTTATTCTGGGTATTTCTGAATAATTCAAATGCCTTTTTTCCAAAAAGAAGCAACGTGTACATTAAATCACTCATCACATAAAGTGGAACTCTATGTTTCACATGCATATTGACTATTTCCCTATCGTAGTCAGGATCCTATTTTGAAATTTTCTGAGTTATATGTACTACTGCTGACCTTTCTTCATTGAAAGGCATCAAAACAACTGTGAATTAAGCTTTTAAATAATAGCAAAATCATCAACTATTGGTATAAACTGTATTAATGATAAGAGGAACCCTAAACAACCTAAGTTTGCAAACATAAAAAATAAGCAGAACCAAAACCTCAGTTCATAACTTTTTGAAGAATTAAATGTTTCAGGTATCTCTGTATCACCTAGACAACATAGCTCAATTTCTCCTGATGCAGTCTGACAGAGCACAACTCTTAAGACCTAATCCACGCCAAACCCTATTTTAATTGATTAAAATAAATTGATATTTTCAGAGGTGAAAAAGTACACAATACCTGCATTGTGGCTTCTATTCTTATTTCCACTAAATGATGATAAATGTTTATGATATAGCAAAATGGTACATTTGTCTGCGCTACTCCACAACTTACATGATTTGTAGAAAAGTTTTGTTTTTAATTAAAGTGTATTATACAACATCAGAATTTTTCTTCTTTATTATGCCAAGGAAGCATATGGAAATCTGAACTCTGAAATGTGACTGATTTGTTCTGATGCTAGAGCATTTTGCTCCCATGTAAACAATTCCTGTGACATGAATATGATAATGTGGTACCCTAGAAAAATCCATTGCTATAAGTAGCATGTGGTTTTGACTCCTGAACTAGAGGAATATGCAAAAATCTAGCTTGTCAAACAAGTGATTGTAAACATTTGGTGAACCCTTAAGCTAAAGACAGAAATAATTACTGAATCTGTTGTTTTGGTTTTTTTTTTAAAGTAACCAGCTCATTGTAGTCTCTCCCTTGTTCTGCATTTTTTTTTTCAGCAGAATAGTTGAAGTCCCCCTACATGGTTCATAGATATAGACCAAATATTCTGGTCCTGGAGCCCCCTAACTCTGAACATACAGATGCCAACATCAAGACAAATGGCAAACGAGTGAGATATATTTCACACCAATGATTGTGTTAAGAGTATATGCTTTCTTAATTCAATCTGTCAAAATCAAAAAATCTACTTTCACAAATGACATGGACTATATCTTTTATGTATTTTTAAAAACCTTGAAAGTGAGTCAAAAAGATTTATTTTTTATGACTTTTCAATGGGCTTTGGACTCTTCTGAATTATAAAATACTAAAGATAGAGTTTCAAAATACTAAATTTAGAGTTAACTCTAAATTCATATCAAAAAACCTTAACAGAATATATTAATTTAATAGAGTTATTTTTCTTCTAAAAGGAGAATAATTTATATATACACTAACTCATTGATTTCAATGCTTCCCAAACATCCTTGATCCATAAGAATCACCTTAGGAGCTTATTAAAATACAGATTCCTGAACGTAAAGTCTCAGATGAACCTTATGGTCAGAAAGCTTTAGAATGACAGATTTAGATCTACAATGGAGACCAGAGACTGGATTAATGTGTGTAATAGACTTTCTTTCAGTTTCAATGTTCTATTCTTTATGAATTAACTAAGAAACCACAGGTTCTTTCTTTTGATATAAAATCATATATATGTAGGTATAAACATAAGCATTGGCACAGACATGGATACCAAAACAGATACTTTTTTGTGAGAGATACATAGATAGAGAGAGACAGATATAGATAGATAATCATAACATGGAAACTTTTTATCACATTCCATAGTTTTCAACTGAAATTCAGTCTTCTTTTTCAACAGACATGTATCTTTATAAAAAATGTAATGAATTCATGGAAAGAACAAATGCAAACTAGCCACTGAAATTATTCTCTACACATACAGTCATCCCCTGGTATCTGGTGGGATTTGTTCCAGGAGCTCCCACCCATTCCAAAACTCAAGGATGCTCAAGTCCCTTATATAAAATGGTGTAGTACAACCAGTACAGTTGGCCCTCCACATCCATAGGTTTCACATCTGTGGATTTTGATCCATGGTTGGTTGACAACGTGGATGCAAAACCAGCAGATAGAGACGGCAAACTCTATTACATTAATCATGTATCTACTCAATGGTCTTTTTGCCTACAGATATACAAGCAGACTGCATGTGTAAATTTATAGAGATTTTTTTAGCTGTTACATGTTTAAAGTAAATTACGAGGCCATTTTGTATTTAACAAAATTAAATGTTTTTAAAAACCCAGTTTGAAAATTTTGACCTACTTTGTTCATAAAATTTAGGATAAATAAAACTAGAGAACCAGTCAATCTAAATGTTGAATTAGTTGCTCTTTCATATTTCTGAAATTATTGCTAAAACCAGTCAGCATCAGCCTGCAGAGTGGTCTGAATGAATGCTTTGCAGATTTCAATGTGCATACAAATCACCTACAAATCTTGTTAAACTGAAATCTGATTTAGTAGATGGATGGATGTTAGGGTCCAGGAATATTCATATCTAACCAGTTAGACTCCACCAAGAAACTGTTAAAACTAATAAATGAATTCAGTAAAGTTGCAGGATACAAAATCAATATATAAATATCAGTTGCTTTTCTATACACTAACAACAAACTATTCAAAAAAGAAATTAAGAAAACAACTCCACTTACAATAGCATCAGGAGTTAAATTAGGAATAAATTTAACCAAAAAGGTGAAAGATCTGTACATTGAAAACTATAAAACAGGGATGAAAGTAATTGAAGAAAACACAAATAAATGGAAATACATCCTATGTTCTTATATTGGAAAAATTAATACTGTGAAAATGTCCATACTACTGAAAGCTAACTACAGATTCAAAGTAATCCTTATCAAAATTCCAAAGGCACTGTGGCTTTTTTTACAGGAATAGAGAAGGCTATTCTAAAATTCATATGGAACAACAAAAGGCCCTGAATAACCAAAGCAATCTTGAGAAAAGAACAAAGCTAATGACATCATAATCCTGATTTTAAACTATATTACAAAGCTTTAGTAATCAAAATAGTATGGTACTGACATAAAAGCAAACAGACAAGTGGAACAGAATAGGAGGCCCAGAAATAAACACACACAAATAGCATTAACTAATCTATGGCAAGGGTGCCCAGAATACACAGTAGAGAAGAATAGTCTCTTCAGGAAATGATGTTGGGAAAAGTGAATATCCACATGCCAAAGGATAGAACTGAACTCCTACACCATATACAAAAATTGACTCAGAATGGATTAAAGACTTAAACACAAGACCCAAAACTGTAAAACTTCCAGAAGAAAACATAGGGGGAAATCTCTTTGACACTGATCTTAACAATGACATTTATAAACAAGATTATACAGTATAGCACAGGGAAATATATACAAGATCTTGTGGTAGCTCACAGCAAAAGAAAATGTGACAATGAATATATGTATGTTCATGTGTAACTGAAAAATTGTGCTCTACACTGGAATTTGACACAACATTGTAAAATGACTATAACTCAATTAAAAAATGTAAAATAAAATAGTCAAAAAAAATGACTTTTTTTTGATATGACATCAAAAGCAATGGGCAACAAAAGCAAAAACAAGACCTAGAATTAATGAATTGATTGTGCAGGTGATCAGTATGGCCAGTTTAGAAGGAAAGCTCACAAGTCCATAGTTGCTAGTAGATTCTTGTCTTCTATTTATTACTAACACACAGCTAGGCATGGAGTTGCTTAGCAACAAAAGTAAGTCACAAAGAATGGTTTAAAGGAATTAAAACAATTAAGTTTAGAGAAGCAAAGACTCCCTAAGAAAGATAGTGATCAAATATTTTTTTCATATCTGTAAAGTACCAAGACTTTGAAACTGGAGCAAAATTAAAACCTTTTAATTTTGAGCCTGTTTTGGTGTGGCATAGCAATTCTCTTGACTCACTGTAGTCACAATTAGGCTGTGGTCTGTAAATAATTCACTTATCATATAAATGAAAGCAGATGCAAGATTGTCCTTAAACCAATGTCACCCTCACTTGCATTCCAATCTGCTTTCTTGAATGAAGGAGGTTGGGCTGATAAACCAGAAAAGATACATAATACACAGATGACAATATCATGCAACTGCCTGTGCATAGTATGTTGTTCCTGGAACAACACCATGACATGTGTTGCAGTGAATAAAAAGTTCAGTATAAGGAGCGTTAGAAAACAAGGCTAATCATACCTAGAATACACTGCTGAGGTAATCCTATTTAGTTTCAAGAATAAAAGCTGTAAGTTACTATCTTGGGTGATTTCAAGTTTTAACATGTCACTGTCATAATATATAATATTCTAGAGGCTTTTCACTTTCTTAAAGTTCTTTTTTTTTTATCAAATTAATTACATACTGTACCAATTTTTTTGTTTTCTAGTTTGTGACCAGGGAAGTCAGATGCCACGTTTACATTTATATTGATGCTCATAATATCCCGTGGTGCCTAACACATAGTCTGTACTCAAAAAGTATTGGATGAGTTTAATTGGTTTCTTTATCTTCAACATAATTATTCTCTGTAGAATATTTACCTAGAATTCAGATCCTCTTCTATAAAAGGACACACTGTACAGCATATAATATCTCTTTAAGAGAGCATAAGAAGATAAAAGGTTCTCTTTATAAAGGTATTTACTCTTATTTATTGACATGAATTGAGATGGTTGAACTGAATAACATGCAAATATACTTAATAAATTAGAAAAACAGAACCGAGAAGAGAAAAACTAAATATTTTAGCCCAAAACATTATTTGATTCATATGAAGAACTATCAAATTTAACACTGAGCTTTATAGCAGCCAGTGCAAAAAAGAAACTTATAAAGTTGTGTAATTTTTATTAAGTAGAAAGTGTTTCAATTCCTCACAGAAGACAATTATAACAGTTTCTAAATTCTAGGATAAATTCTCCTATGAAATTTAATCTGGGACCTCAGAGAAAGAAATGGACTAATGTTGCTGCTTTTTTTGTGATCTCTTTCAATAAAAGCTGAAGCCAGGGAGAGTGACGCCACCAGGTCTAAGTTAATGTAGGTAAATATTATTGCCACTCTGGCTTCAAATTGTACCCAATGATAAAACATACGAGTATCCACAGAAGTTGATCCATTTCAGGCCCCTGGACTAATGTCTCTCAAAAAATCACACCTCACACTCAGACTCTGGTACACAGGGAATATAGTACACAGGGAAAGGATCACAGGCTTTGGAATCAAAAGGACATTCAGACTTGACAATCCATTTCATCTTGAACAACTTATTTCACTTCCCAGAGCCCGAGTTTCCTTAGCAGAAATATACAGTTGAGAAATAGAGGCAGAAATAAAATCATCACACATGCCCTGGAGGAGACATTACTTGCTGCAGAAAAATAAGGGACATTGGATTTCAGATGAGCAGACAAAACAGTTACAATGTTTATGATGCTTGAAAAGCCTCTACAGGATTCCTCTAAAGACTGAAAATAGACTTACCATATGATCCAGCAATCCTACTCCTGGGCATATATCCAGAGGGAAGCTTAATTCAAAGAGATACAGGCACCCCAGTGTTCATAGCAGCACTATTTACAATAGCCAAGACATGGAAACAATCTAAATGTCCATCAACAGATGACTAGATAAAGAAGTTGCAGTATACTGATACAATGGAATACTACACAGCCATATAAAAGAATAGAATAATGTCATTTGCAGCAACATGGATGGACCTGGAGATTGTCATTCTAAGTGAAGTAAACTAGAAAGAGAAAGAAAAATACCATATGATATCACTTATATGTGGAATCTAAAAAAAAAAAAAAAGACGAACTTATTTACAAAACAGAAACAGACTCACAGACATTGAAAAGAAACCTATGCTTACCAGGGGAAGAAGTAATAAATTGGGAGTTCAAGATTTGCAGATATCAACTAATATATATAAAATAGATAAACAACAAGTTCATACTGGACAGCACAGGGAACTATATTCAATATCTTGTAGTAACTTACGGTGAAGAATATGAAAACAAAAATATATGTTCATGTATGACTGAAGCATTGTGTAAGTTGACACAACGTTGTAAACTGACTTTACTTCAATAAAAATTTATATATACCAAAAAGAAAAAAGAAAGAAAAAAAAAAAAGAAAGAAAGGTCTCTCCAGGATTCTCATTCTACCAAAGAACCACCTGCCTAATCAAGGGGAGGGAGCAAAGCCAGGACTCCCTTACACCAGGAGCAACTCGTAATCCCTTCAGGAATTAGACAAGTATTCAACTGAGATTCCATATTTCCACACCACAGAATTAGTCCAATATCGACGTGGAAACTGTACAAAGCAGACACTTTCCATTGCTCACACTGGCCACAGAAAAGTCTCAGTAAAAATTCCAAGGCTTAGATGATGCTAAGCCACTTAGCTTCCTTTCCCATGAGCATGCCAGAATTAGTTAGCTGCAAATATATGCCCAGATCATTGAACACATGGACCAGATATATACAGACATTTAGTGCTCACTGTTCTAATTTTAGGAGCACGTCTTTGTCAGATAATGAGTTTCACTTTTCCTAGTTAATGTTGAGTCAATCTTTCTGGCAGTAAATTCTATGGTCATTTGCCTTACGCAGCCATCAAACCAGGTCATCAGACTGTGAAGGATATCTTTTCCACTGTGGATATAAAATGCCAAAATATCAACACACACACTAAACAAAAGTAGAACAAAGGTGATCTCTGTTTTCCACTGCTGAATACTATCATCTGAGCATTAAGTCATGGAATTACATCCCTTCCAGACGTGAGAAGTGTAACTCACAACAAATCCAGTAATAACATTGATTTCATACAAAACTTTTTTCATCAAATAGTGTTTCTTATAATCAACTCTAAATTTTATCATTTCTCCATTGATACAGGGGGTTCCCCCCAGAGAATTCACAACTGATTTTTCTTCTAAGTCCAATTGAATTCAATGTGTTTGATAATATTTTGTTTCAGAATAAATCCAGCATCACAAGAAAAGCAAGTGAGGGACAAACAAGTCTGTATTTTTTTACAGGTAAATATTATTTTTGTATTTACTTCCTTATATTAGTTTTCCTGTTGGGCACTCCGTGCATGTTTTCATCTGAAATTAATTTTGTTTCTAACCCTCTCCCTCTACCACCACCACTCCCTTCTCCCACCGCCCCCCAAAAAAAACTTAAATAGAGTAAATGGTCCAAATATCCCAAAGGAAAGCTTTTCCACTTTAATCCACATAGAGGAAAAGAAGACATATATCTTCTGCTGATGGCGCAGCAGCCTGTGCACTATGTGTTGGTAAGCCTCGTCTTGTTGCTAGTGGCAGAAATAATCATGCTTTGTATTTGTGTAATACCTTTCTTCTGCAGAGCTTTGCAAGATTTT
The DNA here is from genome assembly GCF_009834535.1 of Camelus ferus. Classification (NCBI taxonomy): domain Eukaryota; kingdom Metazoa; phylum Chordata; class Mammalia; order Artiodactyla; family Camelidae; genus Camelus; species Camelus ferus. Next base: position 99,173,469 of record NC_045696.1, read on the forward strand.
ATGTGTTTTGCATCACTAATCTTCATAACATCCCATATTTACGGGAATCAACGGAAGTAAAGAGCACGTTCAAACCTGAAAGATCATGAAGTGGACAAAACTGATAAAGAAAGATGCTAAACACAGCTGATCTTGTTAAGAGTGTATGGAAATGTCGTGGGGCCAGACTCTCATTCCCCGTCACACTATATGCACCATTTTCCATAAGCGAATCTTTCTTTCAATCTAGAGAGAGAGCCATGACTGAAAGCTGAAAAGAAGAAAGATTCAGTGACTAAGCAGCAGAGTGGAACCTCAGGGCCTCTGCGTTTTCTTTTTAATTCTGCTCCTAATTTGTGACGTGACCCCAAGAAACCTTTTGCCCTCTTTAAGCCTCAATTGTTTTACTTACAAAATAGTATTGTGCCAGTATGTTGCTCCACATCCTGGCTCTGGCTTCCAACACTCTGTCTTTTGTAGTGTCCTTTAATTAATTTGTTCATCTATTCAACAAATATATATTGAGCATCTTCCATGTTTAAAGCACTGGGGCAGTCTCTTTGGGACTCTAAAGGAAATGAAGACATTATCCAGAGCTTAAAAAATAGAAGCCGACACTCTTACACATATAAAAATAAACCACTATAAGTTAAGTGTCATTGAATGATGCAAATGATACACTAAACAAATTCTAAGGATTTGCTTCTGGCAGACTGGCTTAGCAGAAAGAGCGCTGAACAAGGAATAAAACCTCATCTGTAGATCCGATTCTGCCACCTGAAAATGGGTGAAATAACAGCAGAACTCACAAAGCTGATCATAAAATCAAGTATTGCAGGAGAAAGCACCTTATAAATGTAAATTTTTTTCAATTGTCACTGAAGAGATCAAAAGAATGCTTCAGGCAAATGACATTAAAATGATCTTTGGATGATGAAGAGTATTTCAATAGGTGGATAATATTCTGGACAGAAAGAACTTTACAAGCTAAGACACACAGCAGGAAATATACTGAGACAACTAAGAAATCAAAGGATCAAAAGTCATAATGAGGGGGAGGACACTTTCAGAAGGTGTAGGATGGTAGTAAAGTAAAGGAGTGAAAGATATGAATCAAGGAAATTATGAGGGGATTTGTTAGTCTAAGATGTTCAGATGTTCAAAATGTTGGCATGATCTAAGACAGGATGGTGGTTGACCCATGGTTGAAATGAACTGAGGATTTAACTCAGCAAAATTGAAGTGATTCAGGAAATCTGAATCCACGATTGTATGAGCCAAGCACAGAAACAGAGAAGAGAATGCAGAGTAGAGAAAGAAATCTTGTACTCTGTGCAGACGTCATCAAAGAGTGGGAGACGGCAACGAAAGCCAATGAATGGCAGAAATGAGGTGCATGAAAGACTAAGAAAAGTCGGGTGACAAAAATTGGAAAAATAACAGAGGAGGTTGAGGATATACAAAATTCCATAGTTTGCTTATCGTGATGCTTTGTTTAAGATTCTCCTGACATAACATTGTTCAGCAACTAGCTCCAATCTAACCACTAATCTAGAAGGCTTAATGGTCAACATGCAAGCCAGGACCATTCCCCGTAGCTCCAACTCAGGACAGCACAGCTAGCAGCCGTACCCTTCTCTGTGATCTGTGACGCCCCCATTAGGACACCTGCTCCATATCCCCTTTCTCCTCTCCTCCTCCCACAACACACTCTTTCATACACACTTTGAAGAAGTCAGAAGTAGCTCAAACTTAGAATTTCTAGCCCTCAGAATCTGAACTCTGTGCTACTTGCTTGAACAGAATTCACTATGACATTAGATACATGTACATAATTTTTAAAGTTAGCATTCAGTTATTTCATCCACGTTGCATGAACATATAGCAGCAATTGAAATAATGCTAACTTATAAATTCTGATTAGATTCAAGATTACCTTTTCCATTTTTGCAAAGTATGCCTTCCATTTGACTGTCATATTTTAAAACTATTGGCTAATATACAGATCACCATAAACTCTGTTCATGAGTCTAAAATGGTGAAAACTAGTATGACCCATGGTATCTTACCATGACTAAAACATTTTAAATATGTTTTTTAAAAACCACATGATTAACTAGTGATCTGGGAATGAGAGATACTTTCTTTTAGTTTATTCCTCATTTTGTTTTTCACCTTTTGACCTATTTTTCTTTCTTCTTTTGATAACTGGTTCGCCTTTGATCAACAAGAGTGAATGTTCAATGATCAGAATGAAACTCTTACGTCAAAGGTCAGAACAATTTCTTGATGGCCAGTTTTATGAGGAATTCAGTATTAACTGGTCCATTTAGCTTAGAGTATGTGGCTATACATGTTTCTCATATATATTTTTCCTTATAAAAAAGGAAAATTACTTTAAAATATGTCATCTAGTTGTGAGCAGACCTCCCACAGACTACCAAAAGATAAGTGTAATGATGATTATTGTGTTCAAAATATGTCATTTAGAGTGACCAAATGTCATATTTCAGGGTTTTATATGATCTAATTTCTGAACTAAGACAATGTCTTATTCTCAAAAGCATTTATGCCCAAACCTATTATTAATGTGGTTTGCTTTTTCTCAAATTTTCTCCAAAAACACAAAACTAATGATTTCCTCATTATTTATATTTATTTGTCATGCTAAATTTTCAATAGTTGGCTCTGAACCAATCACTGTTTAAAAAGAGAAGTTCTTAACAAGTTGTTGACTATTTATAAGGTTATTTAAGGATAAAATAGCTCCCTTAAAACAACCCCAAATAGATGCAATGGTGCCTCTATAACAGGCATTTAATTTAATCTCTGCATGTCCATTCAGCGCCTAAAAATTTATTTTGCATATTTTATTTCATTTGATCTTCACAACATCCCATTAAATTATGTTTTCAAATATTTTTGTTATCCCTATTCTCAGACAAGGAAACTGAGACTCAGTTCAACAAATTACTTGCTCAAGTTTACACATAATAAGTAGAAAAGACTAGAATTCACGTCCTCAAAAGGCACCATACTATATGCCGGTTTGATCCAAAAAGAAACAGTAGGGAGAGAACCTTAATAATCTGTCACTTTGAAAAAGCATTTAATTTTAATGCAATACAAAGAGAAATCAGAAGTATAAGATTGGAAAAGATGACAAAATATGCCATTTGCAGACAAAATGTTTACCTACATAGAAAATGTAAATGAACTCATAGATAAACCAAGAGAAAGAGATGACTTTATCAAAGAGGTTGAATAAGACTAAGACATTGTTCCTATAAACAATCAAGAATGTTTTTAAAATATACAAATATTATGTTAAAAATTAAATTCACAATAACAAGAAACAAGCTAGTGTAACAAAAATACACAAGAACTGTATATGAATGTTATAAATCTTCAGGAAAACCATAAAAAAGACCCATAAATAACATCTTCTCCACCCTAGGAACTGTCATTTTAGGTGGAAAACTCTGAAATATAAGTGTTCATGACATCATCAAATATTAAAAAATGACAACGCTATCTAATGTGATCAAGGAAGGCTTTGTCCTTTTGACATTTTTTGCCTAATATTACCCTGGTTTGAATATTTGCACCACCAAAAAAAAAAAAAAGATTGCTTAACTTGTTTTAAAATGACAGGTAGATCAGAATGGCTCCAGTGTGAAAGCTGGCCTTTCCACATGTGAGGGGAGTATGGAGGACTGGAGCTCTCGTGCACTACTGGTGGGAACATAAAGTGGCACAACTTGGTTAAACCATCCGGTAATTTCACAAAAAGTTACGTGTACACTATAAAATGGTCCAGCCATTCCACTCCTACTTATTTCCCTAAGAGAAAAGAAAGTGTATGTCCATACGGCAAGTTGAACATGAATGGTCACAGCAGCTTTATTTGTAGTAGCCAAACGTTATAAGCAACCTAAATGTCTATCAACAGGAGAATGGATAAACGGAGCGTGCAAATATATACCATGGACTACGACTCAGCAATAAAAAGAAATGGACTTTTGACACACACAAAAGAAAGGATGAATTTTAAATAATTATGCTGAAATAATCCAGACAACAAAAAAGAACATACAGTAGAATTCCATTTATACAAAACTCTGGAAAATACAAGATCATCTAATCTATAGTGACAGAAAACAGATCGGTGGTTGCCTAGGGGGCAGGGGGGAGAGGGGACATTACATAAAAGCATGACAACAGTGGGGTGAGGGACATGTGGTGATGGTTTCATATGCATCTACATGTGTCAGACTTACCAAGTTGTGCACTTCTAAAATATGCAGTTTATTGTATTTCGAATATACCACAATAAAACTGTTTTTTAAGTGACAGGTAGACCAGAATAGTTTAGCACAGGGTGAATTTCCAACCTACAGCATTCAGAATGCTACAGCCTTATTTTACTGATAATTTTTTAAATTCCTTCTATAGAAGATATTTATGCCATGTATTTATAGAGGAATACATTTACAGAACTTCTTATGATAGGTCACTGAGTAGGAGACTAACTTCATCCATTTGTCTTTTAATTGCATCCAGTCTTTTGTGGAACTATAGAGATTCAGAAACAAAAGTTTGTCTTTATCCCTGTGCACTGATTGAAAATGGAAGAACTTTGGAATTAAATGTAAACTGGTTCAAATTAAGCAACTTAACTGGCTGTGTGAACCTGTGTAAATCACTTAAACTTTCTAAACCTCCATTTCCTCATCTGTAAAATGGAGATAATTATGCACTTCTTTCTTGGTTATTGTTGTAAAGAGAATTTACATCCATATGGTACTGTGTACAACAGTAAGTACATAATAAATGGTTATTATTATTACATAACATTATGAGATAATGAAATCCCATTGAAGGCTTTGGTATTTTTTTTCTGGTCTCTTTCTAACCAACTGAACCAATTATGGGTGTTCACACATATACATATAAATAATAAAGCATTACCTGTGTACATATATATGTTTGTGTATATATATATATGTTTGTTTTTTCAACAAACACTTATTAAGCCTCTGTGGAACTGTACGGCAAACCCTGAATTTCTGTCGTATTTTGTATGTTCAACTTCAGAGTAGTAGCCATTCCTTTAGAATTCTAACCATCAAATTACAATCTTCACAATAATTACAATTACGTTTTAAAATTTCAAAGCATTGTTTAAGACTGATAAAGTCAGGATATAATAAATGTAATAAAATGCATGTGTGTGTGCTCAAAGAAGGAAATTCAGCAAAATGATTTTTTTTTTGGATAATGGGACAATTATTTTTTAATTATTCTTTCTTGCTTTACTGTAATGCCAAATTTTTTGAAAGTAGGTATCCTCTTTAAAAGAAAGATAAATGTGAAGTAACGAATAAAATATTTACCACCTAAATTTGGCAGTGTCCACAGTCACTACATTTAGAAACGTCACTTGGATTCGCGCTCCCGCTCCCTCCCCCGTCACACTATATGCACCCACTTTCAAGAGTAAATCTGTCTTTCAGGCTAAAGGGAGAACCATGACTGAAGGCTGAATAGAGGAAAGATTCAGTGACTAAGCAACAGACTGGAACCTCAGTGCTTGTGAATTTCATTCTAATTCTGTCCCTAATTTGTACTGTGCCCTGAGGAATTTCTCAGCCAGTTTCTGCCTCTCTTACTTGGTTTGTAAAATGGTGGCACCACAGTTACTCTTCCCCCTGGCCCTGCCTGGTTTCTGAGCAAGCACTGTGTACATAATTCAGCCCCCTGTTGGCTGTTCACAGTGATGCCTCACTGAGATCACATTCTCCCACTCAGAGCTGAGCATGCAAATAGGTCAATAACCATCAAACAGTCACCCTCTCGGATTGGCAAACCACTTAATATAGTATCTCACCGTCATTTGGTTTTCACTGGGAAAGAAATCAATACTGGTTGACTCATCCTGACACCGCTCTCTACATCCCACAGAGACCTGGCAGTGGTTAAAGGCCCCAAGAGCATCTCCATCCACAATTAGTACTAGCTGACCGTGTCTCCTTACCCCCCAAAATGTGTTAGGATTTGAGGAAAATGAAAAGTAACTCTTCCTCCAAGAAAATGAGATCCTTCACTGGAGGTTGAGGAGCCTCTCATTTCACAGGTCACCCTACCACAACGTGTTTAACAAAACTCTATTTGAAGATTAAACACATTAATGTAGCCCAAGCTGAGGGCTCTTAACTTAAAATGTTAGGATGATTCAACATGCGACATCACTTCTTCAATCCTCATGCCGGGCTGAAGTTCATAGATGTGTTTTACCATGGTAAAACTTCTCCCGAACTTCAAACTCTGATACTGAGGAATAAACATGTGAAGTTCCAAGAAAGTCACAGAGAGCAACTCTAGCTGCTTCCTGCCTAGAAACAGTGACTTCAAGGCCCCTCCTGTGGGTATCAGGCATGTCATCCGTGCTGGCTGGGGGCAGGTCAGGCTGTGACCATGGCAGAGACCAGGCGTGGCAGAGCCCTGGTGGAGGAATGGTTCTTTAATGCCTTGACCGAACTTGATTTCATTTAAGGAGCCGTATCTTATGCTGTCTCCATAAAGCCACTGATGGAAAGATAATTGATTTCAAAGATCTTTTTTCAGAAAGCCCACCTTTAACTGTAAGTGTTGTTGGCTTTCCGTCAGGAAAGTGAAATATCCTGGTCTACAATTACTACAGACCCTTTAGGAACTTTTGGTGGAATCGTGTCATGTTAACAGTTAGCCAGACTCGGTATGAAGAATGTTTACAGTTTCTCACTTGTATTCTGGCCCATGGTTCCATATTATAATTCCTGAGAGCCTCCAGGTTTTTCGTTTATCATCATCTGGTGATGTTGCCACATTTCACGTGCACAGAAGGTTTGGAGGACTCTGTGAATTTACTGTGCTTTCAGACAGTACCCAGCTGTCTTTGAAAACAGATTTTAAGAATTTTCAGTTTAGAATGACATCTAGAAAAGAACCACCCATACAGGTTTCCCTACTTCCCACTCAAATACACAGGAAAAAAAAAAAAAACACCAAATCCTACACCATAACTAAAAGTTGAGACTGAATAAAAACACCAAATATCAAAATTAAACTATGAAAGGAATATAACTGTCTTGATTTTTTAACAATCTGGGCTTCATCGCAGTAAATATAGACTACTTTTAAAAAGGAGGGGAACATTGATTATTCTCTAATTCAGACACTCACAATTTCTAGCAACCTGGAAACCAAGTGTTAATTTCTTTACTATACAGGTTTAAGATGCTTCCTTTTTAATTAACCAGAAAACTATTTTATAGATGCGCATACACAGAAACTCCTCCCCATTCCTACTCCCCCAATTTTCACACCACATCCACCTATAGACCATCTGGAAGGATGGGCAGTGGCAAATTGCATCCTGAGATGTGTACAAGCTGAAGCCAGGTAGCAGTGCATGCTGGAATCTGTAGTTTTTCAATATATTCCATGAGTTCAGGGTGTTGAGATCAAATGGAAAAGGGATAGAAAGAGACCCTAAGGAGAGCAGAATTGTACAATGAAAATTTCTGCTAGAATGTCAACTTGCATTCTGACTTCAAATCTGAAAAAAAAAAAAATTCAGCTGCTATTCACATGGACAAGAGTGGGTCCAGGAGTTACCTGTGTGTAAAAATCTTAAGTGTGGCTAGATCTTGCCATGTTAATAAACAAATACATGTAAAAGTTCAACCTAATGTCTCTGAGAAACATTATATAAAGGAAAGAGAGATAATTCTAAAACTATTTATTCATTTGTTCAACAAATATTTTTTGAACTTGTTCTATGTAATGAACACTGTGTGAAGCACTGGAGATAGAAGGGAAAATAAATCAGTCATGGGTCTTCTGCATAAAATTTAAAGTCAAATAGGTAGGACAGGTATTAATAAAAAATCATGCACATATATTTAAAAACTGCTGTAAGTATAAAGAGAGATACAGAGAGACAGAGAAAGCTGTATTATAAGCACACAAGACAAAATTTTATAAAATTGCTTGACATTCTCAGGTATGTCAATGTATGTAAATATATTTTATTTTTTGTACTTGTAAATGTAAAATGAAGTGGGAAAAGATGTGGCCTTTATGAAAAAGAAACAGAAGATCATAATAAGAGAACAAACAAAAAAACCAAAAAAGACAATATGGACTGAATACAAGGTAATAAAAGATGCAATGACAAAATAAAAAATACTGAAAACAGAACCGAACCAATGTGGAAAAACTGGAATCAGTAATATGTAAAAGAAAATTAAGAAAGCCGTCCCTAGAATAATGAGAATATGGACACAGAGATGAAAATGATAGAAATGATGATGACAGTTTTAGAAAGCACAGGCAGAGAACTACCATGTGAATAGCTTGAGTTTCTAAAAAGTGACCACAGTAGATAGGAACCCTCCCAAAAAAATAGTCAAAAAGTGGCAGGAGAGGTGAAAGTGGATGGAATAGTCTAAACAGCCAAAAATCTGTGTAGCTAACATCATAGTCACTGCTGAAAGACTGCAGGTGTTTCCTTGAGATCAGGAACAATACAAGGATAGCTGCTTTCTATTCAACAGAGTCCTGGAAATTCTAGTAGAGTGATGAGGCAAGAAAAAGAAATCAGAGACATTCAACCTGGAAAGGAAGAAATAAAATTATCTCTATTCACGGATAGCATATACTTGGTTAGCAGACATTTGGTCCTATCTGAAACATCCATGGACACACTTGGTTCATGACAAAAGGCCCTTGATATTTGGTCTTGCCCACAACCATTTCGCATGAACCAAATATGCTCATAAATGGGATTGCACATGGGAGTAGACATTCAGCAATCTCGGATTCACCACCCCACTCACCTGTTGATTCATTGATTGATTTCTTGTTAATTTATTTATTTTTGCCAGATGAATAAGTGAGTATTAGTTGAACATAACCCCTCTGAGAAACATAAGGATAGTATCTTGCTATTTAAATCAATTTAACAAATGTATATAGACAACTGCAGTATGTCTAGAAATTTTCCAATTATTGGAAAATGAGAGATGCACAAGGCAAGACCCTATAGTCACACTAGAGTTAGGAGACTCATAAACAATTGATAAAGCCCCTACTGTGTGTGGTCTTAAAAGGAAGTGACCCCCTTCCACCACGGAAGTCCAGGGAAACATAACAGTTCCTCTCCCTGTCCTTGTCCTGTTACCAACTGTACACTTGCATAGGTTCCCTAATCAGAAACACAGCCTCACACATGGGATTTCAAATCCTGAATGCGTGACTTAACAATACAGAGATTACAGGAGTTAGAATTTCCCTGCAGCATCGAGAGAGCATGGGAAAGACGGTTCCTCCAACTTGGTGTTTGCTGTGGTATAAGTTGCCTAACGCTTGGGTTTCGTTCACTTTCCAGCCTGGTCTTCCGCCTTTCTACGATGTATGGATTGCTGATTTTCATCCAGACAACCAGAGCTGATTTCCGTGGCTGATAACCAAGAAGTCTCTAATGCCAAAAGAGAAGGTACCACAACTCGTGGCCTACAGAGAGCTAATGCTTTTATAGCAACAAGGAGGAAAATACTGTTGTTATACAACAATATGCGTGTGCCTAACAAGACTGAATTGTCCACACAAAAAGGTTATGACCGTAAACTTCATGTTGTATGTATTTACCAAAATTTTTTTAAAAGCTTGAAAAAAGGGCGGGCAGAAACTTTTGGTTTTCGATGGTGGAAACATATATCAAAACATCAAAATGTACATTTAAAATATGTGCAATTTACTTTAACTCAATTATGTGTCAATCCATTTACAAAACAGATATTAAAAACTTGTCACTTCCTAATCATTTGATGCTTTAAAAAAAATCAAAGACGGTATTATGAAATGGATGCTTGACAAGGTCTGCATTAAAGAAATAAAATTTGTGTTGACCTTTGAGAGCTGGATAAGAATTAAAGAAGCCCAGAAATGGAAAGGAAGAGAAAATTGCCAATAGGACACAACCAGGTGAGGAGGGAAGTACGGCTGTGCGTAGCAGGTGTTGGTGAGTGAAACAAAGGATTGGTGTCAATGAGTCATATGCTGAACGGTTATGGAAAAGTCAGCTTTTGGAAACTTTGACTATCAAAAAAATAAAAAGGACTAGGGGAATTGACCTTCTATGCAAGAACAAAGAGAATTGTGAATAGGAATCAATCTCCTGAGTATGAAATTATAAAGCTAAAGAGCTACATCTGCCCTTGTTTAAGCTTTGACTCGTTAACTTGTGCATTCCTTTATGTTACTGTCTCTATATGTCACCATTCTTTTCTATGGCATATCATGTAATTTGCTTTGCTGAATCTCTTTTCCAATCTCCTCCCAATGTGCCTTTGTATGCTACAAAGGCTAGGAAGTTAAAGACTGAGTGTCTCAGATTCCTTTGCAGTTAGCTTTCCAGATACTATGTTCTGCTGTCAGATGTTTTCATGCAGGACTAGAATCTGGATCTGAAGTAAATGGAAGAGAAGTGACATGAGACGTCGGGTTTGCTAGTGGAAATTGGGCCAGAGGCAGCAGGGAGCCAGGTGGTTCCGTTGCAGCTTCCCAGGTAAACAAGGTCATGGCAACAGCAGCAGTCCCCCTGGCAGCCCAGTTCTGGAGTATGGCTCTCATAGGTGTTCCTGGAAACTCAGCTTAAAGTCCTTTTCTTGAGCCCTCCCAGAGATTCAGCAAGACACTTAACACCCTGCCATAAATCTTGTTCTGCTGAAACTAGCTCACTGAGTTCTGTTCTCTGTAGCTAGCCCCGACAAATATATTTATTCTAACTGCACTAGTTTGGGGAAAAAAAAAAAAAAGGTATCCTGTTATAAATAGTTTATTAATGAATAGCATGTTTAGGTACAAAAACACAGTTACTTACCTCTTTCTTTCAAAACTGTGAAATATTAAAATTCACCACACTATCACACTCAGTGTCTCTCTGTGCTCTTATGAAAGAGATAGGCTCTTTACCTAATCTTATTCAGGAGAGCATCAGTGCTAAAAGAATCAGTATGATGTATGTGCCTTTTTTGGTGTTGCTAAAATATTTCTCTTGATTGATTAGAAAAGTATAAAGTAATTCATCCTGATCAGGAAATATTTATTTGGCAGGAGTGAGACTCAGTTTTATTCAAGATGCTCTTTAACATATTACATTAAAATTAACTGTTGTAATGACAATAAAATTCACCAAGAAAATCCTATGATGCTATTCATATGATGAAGGAGTTTTGTTGTTGTTGTTGTTATGCAGACTATTTGCAGAGTTGACTCAGGAATTTAAATTTTTTTTCCCTCATAAGAAAAGTAAAGTATATCCCTAGATTACTCACAGTCGCAAAAATATATCACTTGTTTTATGAAAAAGTGATTTGTTTTTAATAAACAAAACATTCCAGTTGTTGACAAGTTGAAATAATAATGCTACTTGGTTGATGTCATTGGTTTTAAAGGGAAAAAGATTCTGTGTGTGTGTGTGTGTGTGTGTGTGTGTGTGTGTGTTATCCAGTATCTGAAAGCTACTAGCTTTTTCTCTAATACGTGGAAAGTATTGGGTATGTGGGTATGCTAGTTTGCATCCCAGAATTAGGGAAGCACAGAAAACTGATTTTTGTATGCTTTTGCTCTTAGCAGCAGGGTATAAACATTTTTAAAAGAAATTATAAAATTGAGTATTAGCATACTGTGTACATTTCAGACTTACAAGACTGTAATGTCATATACCACGTATGCGTATATTGTTTGTGGATGTGGTATAAAATCTTTCCCACCATGTCCCTATTTTGCATTTGTTTAAATCAGTAGCTAAATAAATTCTAATAAGATCATACTAATATTTCTCCATGCACCAGCATGTCACTCATGAGGTATTTAACATATTTCTATTGATTTAAATAGTAAGCATATTATTTGTCTTGACACGTTATGCTTTTTCATAATGTTTTCAGCAAATACACCAACCGATGTCGAATAGATAAAAACTTAAAAATAGAAACTTGTAAGCAGAAATGAGTCAAACAAAAAGTCAATTTGATAAAGTATTTACAAGGTACCTGCTATACACTTTGCACTGACTTACAGTCTGTACCTATACAAAGGTTCATCTAACCAGCACAACAAAGAATGATGGAAAAATCTTTTAAATCTGAACACACTCCAAGCCCATTTGATCAGAGTTGAGTTTTTCACACAACGAGCTATTCACCTGGGCCTCAGAGCCACTTCCAAACTCTCAGGAAAGAGGGACAAAAATGCAATTGTTCTGACCCTAGATACCTAACTGCATGACCCTCTTTTTATAAAATTCTTTTTTATTCTGAAGGTGAGTTGGCTTCCTGGAATTTATGTTCAAATGCAATTTGGAGTTCTTAAAAACATAATCTCCTTAACTTAAACATTTTGCATTTGCATGAGACACCAGGGAATATGAAATGATGCACTAATTGAAACATGACTTAATAAGCAGTCCATGAAGCCAGGAGAGCCCCTGAACTATAATCCCAGCTTGGATACCACTTGCTGTGTTTCTTTGGTTTAATTGAATAATACACCAGAATTTTAGTTCCCCCATTTGTTGAAAGAAATAAACAGTGAAGGTGCCTGTCACTGAAAAATTGAATAAATTAAATATTTATTTTTTTACCATTTTGTGAGGATGAACTATATATGCAAAGTCATGTTTGCTGAAAATAGGACTTGCAGCCTAAAAAGCCTCTTCTACAGTGGAAAAGTCTATCAAAATCTATAGGTTATGTCTTGACTGTTGATTACTGATTTCTCAACCCTGGTTGTTGTATATTTATTTAATGCAATAATAGATTAATTAGTAATTCAACAAATTAAAATGGCATGAGGCATTAAGAAGAATGAGGCAGATCTGTATGTACTGATAGGAAAAAGCCTCCAAATGTGTTGCTTAAAAAGAGATGAGAGAGGACATGAGAGAGAGAGAAACTGATTCTGACCCAGCCACAAGGCACTTAAGTTTTTGGTGCTTAAGACCACATTTATTTCATCCTCATAAATACAGCACCTGTCTCAATGCCTGGGTCAAATTAGATGGTAAATAAGTGCACTTGTGAATATGACTATCATCTCCAGGATGTCATTTAGACATTCCACAAATAAAGTAAAAAAGGTTATACCTCAAATTAATAAATATTTTATAAGCTCTTTTATAAGGAGTTCTGAAATTGTAAGCCAGTAAAATACTGAACCATTAAGGAAAGAATTAAGTACATTGCATTATAACCACTTACTGAAATATTGTGTAACTATTAAAAATTAATTTGAAAAATGGTGTAGTAATCAATAAGAATATTTACGGTAGGAAGTTAAAAGAAAAATGAAGGATCTGTTAAAACAATATGCATATAGTTTATGAGCCAACAATTCTACTCCAAGGTACATAGCCAATAAAAATGTATACATATATATTCACTAAAAGACAGGGACAGGAATTTTCATAATGAAATTATTTGTAGTTACCAAAAACTAGATATTTATTCATCCTACTATTGATGGACAAGAAAATGTGCTTTGGCATCATCACATTTATTTTCTTATTGTCATGATTTTCGTAAGAAGTATTCTATTGCCAACCTACGAGGCACAAAATCAGGAACTAGAAATCATTCCAATTGGGACTCATGTAGAATAATAATAGATGGCAGTTTTAAAAGTCTTGAAAGTATCGTGATGCTTAAAAGATGCTGTACAGCTGGACACCACAGTTCATCAGGTGTGCAGGTGACCAGGTATACTGGACTGCACCTCCGTTTCCTGTGGGAGAGGCAGGAGCACAAGGCGGGTGTGCCCTTTTACAGTAGTTGGTGCCCAGCCCACAGCTACACTCTGGGAAACCACACTTCAATGAGAGAGAGCAGCCTTTAGCTTCCAACAGTAGTTGAGCCACCAGGAGCCAGGAGCCATCAGCAATAGCAGGGGAAAGGGAGGTGGAAGACCCTGGCTAGAGATGCGCTGGCAGGAGAGGGGAAAATGACTGCAGGAACAGCAGGAGCCAGAGAGGGCAGTAGGAGCCACAGGAAGAGATGCTGTGAGTTCTTCACTTGGTATAATGACTGCCCCAAGGTGAATGCATAAAAGTAACAAAATATGACATCTCATTATAGTCTGGCTTTAGTGTCAGCCCTCAGTCAGCAGGACTGACTGACATAAGCTAAAAATAAAGCCAACAATACAAATCTCCATTCCCTTGGTCTCTGACACATCAGAGTGGTAACGGCTTATGGACCGGCCAGCTGCAGCCTTTGACAGTCTCAATTACTTCAAATAATAGTGTCACTTAACAACGTTTAAATAGTTTGAAGATTCCAGCAGTAACTACTTCAAAATAAAAACCCTGTGTCGTGGTTTTTATCTTATCTCAGTAAAGCAACTAGTAGGGAGCAGACTGGCTAAAAGACTAACCCTGCAAGGACCATCAGAGAACGTTTGGAAGCTCCCAAATGAGCAGGCAGATGCCCAAGCACTTTGTCTCTCCCATCAGAAGGTAAGGGCTTCTTTCTGGCTTTTCCCTGGAAGACATTTTGTGGAAAGCAGCTAATATGCCTATTGTTGACAAAGCATCATCTGCTCTTCCTACGTGAATGTCATCGTTCCTCAGCTGTTTCACACAGCACTCTCCATGACCCCTCACTCCACAAGCAGTAAAGGCCAGCCAGCTCAGGAATCTGGACCAGTCCTAGGACAGAGGTTGCTCTACTTCGTATTCAAAGAGTGAAATAAGAAGAAATTGTACATTGAAATTCAACTGATATCAAAAGGATTTGCTTGTCCAAGCATTAAACATATTACGAGATTTAAATCACCATTACCCACAAAATAATCTCTTTGGAAAATTAACCCAAAGCTGAAAATTTAGGTTGGAAATCATTCAACAACAGAGAATTCTGTTAAGATACCATATTCCTTCAAGGGCAGGTTTTTAGAATTATTAAACTAATAACCTGAAACAAGTGTATTTTTCAGTGTCCTTTTATAAGACACTCAACAAGTATAGCTCAGGGACTACTACTTACAAGAAAATGTGCTGGTACTAAAGTGGATAAAAAGATAAATTGGAGACAAAAACTCCAGACTTTATAATCTTACAGGGAAATTGACACACATAATAATGACAATTCTAGGGAATATATGATTTTATTATTGAATGACTTCTGTGGACCTGACACTGTACCAGGTGCCAAGTGTATACACCAATATTCCGGATTTGGGGAGCTTATACTATAATGAAAAGGGCAGATATACAAGCAAACAAGTTACAGAACAACATAAGGGTTAAGCAGGGGTACATAAAATCTATGTTATCAAAGCAGAGAGGAAGAAATGGTTAATTGAGCCAGCCAGGGAAATTAGAGAGAATTGATCACCTCTGGCGCTTGGCAGTTGAACTGGATTTTGAAAGATGGGTAGGATCTCACCAGGGAGAGAACAGAATTGATGACAGGATATTCCAAGCAAAATGAACTAGTAGACACAAATAAGACTCAAATCTGAAAGGCCAGGGGGATGATAGACACTGTAATCCAGTTTTGGCCTGTTTTCCTGACATGATTGTTTTTCTCGCAAAAGTGCTGCTTTTTGGACAATCCAGCATATGGTCAGCCTAACGAAAGAGCATAGCATAGTTCGGAATTGCTGGAACCTCAGGCATATTGGAGAAAGTGAGTGAGACTAAAGAAACATATTAAGGAATCAAACTATTTTTCTTCCTATAGGCCATGGGGAGATGTCAGAAAGGTTTAACAGGGGATGTATCAGAATATGTGCATTTTGCACTAAGACTGATTGGCTACATAAAGACTGGACCAGGATGTAGGGCATGACTAGAGAGTCTGATATATAGGAATGAACTCAGGTATTAGTTAATGGAGAAGAAAATCTAGGTTCTGGTAAAAATCAATAGGGCCTTAAAGACTAATCAACTAAAGAAGACACTCAGGACAGCCTCTTTTCTCATTCCCCGCTGAAGTGGATTCGAAACCTTCAAGCCCCAAGTCATGAATGTCAGACCCCAGGTGACAGTCTAGGATTGTGTCCACCTAGCTTCCTGACCCTAGCTCCAAGATTTTTTCCATCCCTGTCTTGTATCTTCAATATCTCCCGTCATCCACATAAACTTATAAATATATCCATTTCTCCAACACTTAAAACAAAAAAAGAAGCTTTTCCCATATGGCTTTTCCCATTTCTCTCATGCTTGTCATCTCTAGATTACACTCATGATCCCCAGCCCTCTACTGTCTCTGCTATTAAGCAAATAAAAATAACAACCATCACAGTAATAACTAACAGGGATTGAGCGCTTACTAGTTTCTGCCATGATGCTTTGTATCCTCTGTCTTGTTAGTCTTCTCACCGAAATGAATAATGTAGGTGCTGTTACTATTCCTTTTTTACCGAGCCAGAGAAAATGAGGCTCAGAGAAGCCATCAAAAAGACCACTTTCTGGGCAACATCAGCCCAAGAGGCTCCAGCCATTGGTTGTGTACTGACGACTCCTAATGTAACAATTCCAAGGCTAGCTCTTCCCTCCTGAGCTCCCCATCTTCTGAACCTTGTGCAAGACATTTCCACTTAAATAATGTGCTGAAACCCCAACCTCTACATGCACAAAACTGAACCTATAATCAACAGGCTCCTTTCAATAGTTCCACAGCCCCAACAAAAATAAACCACCTGGTAATCTGTGCTAGGTACTTGAGACCGAATCTTGGTTCTTCCTTCTCGACCTTTCATCTTGCTTCAGCCACCACCATCAACTGTTCACCACGTCCCATGGATGTACCTCCAAAATCTCTCTCGTATTCATGCCTCCCTCCCCCTACACTGCCCAAATCCAGCCCTACATCATCTCTTAACTCTGACATTACAATAGCTACATGCTTCAATCTTTCAACCGCTTCTTTCCCTGCCAGCACACCAATCACAGCCATCTTTCCTACACAGATGGTTACATCTGTAGACTTCATACACAGCTCTGATCAGCCCCATGCTTAAAATCTTTATGGGCTCAAAACTTAGCTCAAATGTCAGCCCCTTTTTGAAATCTTCCAACTGTGCTCCCTGCCCAAAGGAGAACTACCTTTAGAGGTTTCCTATCTTACTTTGTATGCTGGGTTAGTATTTATCACATTTATAATATGTGGCCATATATGCTGTATTTCTTCCCTCTCAACCCATAGTGCCTTGATGGTAGGATCTGGACTTACTTTTGCATACCCAGCATCAAGCATAGTGCTTAGCATCCACGTTGAATAAATGTTTACCTAATTAATTGACTTAGAAATGACAGGTGGTAACTATAGTATCATGTCCATGTACTAAAACAAGCTCTAAACCACTTCTTTTCCATATATAAGGACATTCATGAGGCATTTTACTAGAAAAATATCGCTAGTAAGAAAATGGTAGTGAGAAAAAGTGCCTAGTATTTCTAGCCTGAAGGAGATGCCAAATTTCATAGAAACTTTGCTACACAGCGATCTTTCAGATCAGGCTTGCATTCTGCAAAGGCGTAGAGGTCAGATAACGAGCAGATTAACTTCTCTATGCACTCCCATTTTGAAGACTTATCTGAATGTTCTAAGGTTTCTTCTTCACATCTCCCCTTGCTTTATCCTTTACACCCCCATCACTGAGAATGTTAATAGTCTTTAAAGAAATCAATATCCTGCCATGAGGCTTTCACAAGGAGCGCAGCACAGGTCTGGCAGGTGAGTCATTATGGCGCTGGTTATGGGAACAGCTGCAAACCTTTTCCAGGGACATCAGCTGGCATGCAAAAGGGCAGAATGTGGCCTTAAGATGAAACTGAATGCAAAGTCAAAATTAATTTAACTTATATTTTATTTACGATTCAATGAATTAATAATCAAGGATATTTGCATGGGCAAGTTTTTTTAAGCAGAGATTATCCTTTGATTGAATTAGTATTTCTCCTTCACACAATTTTCAAAATACTAGCATAATAGAGCATATGGGAATGAAGTCCAAAACTCAATGTGTGAAAATTCTTTATACCTGAGGCAGTATTTACAATCCAAATTAGTGAATAGGTGGCAAGCGATGCCACACCACCTTATACAGGCTGATTAGGCTAAAGCCCACTTGTGACAAATTTTGTTTTGATGACTTTCTTGTGCTAAAATTGTATTAAAAATGTGGGATGTATTGGTCTAGAACTGTTTGATCTAAATCAATATCCTTAAGCATTATTTCTCTAATTTATGTCCAAGAAGCCTTTTCAAGTAAGAATCTACTTAGGTTCAAGAGTGACAAAGAAAGTGAGAATAAACACTACTTTTGGGATCAAGAAACTGAGGCATATACCCAAGTGGTTCTGTATTTCCCAAAGGACGTAACTATTACTACTAATGGATTTAAAGTCCCCTTGAGCTAGCCGAAACCTTGAATTCCTTTTTGACGTGTATACAACCAGATCTTCCCTTCGCAATTATTTCCACACGTGTTCATATGCAGAAATCAGTGACTGTGTCTGAAGCTGTTACATTTCTATCATGCTGATGACATTATTGGGCAACTTGTTTTCATCTGTCTGTGGTTAAAACAGACAGCCTAGGGTCAAACCCCAACTCTATGCCTTTACCACTTGTGTGACCTTAGACAAATTACTTAACCTCCTTCCTGCCTCCATTGTCTCATCTGGAAGGTGGGGGATAATAACATTTCCTCCCTCATAGGGTTTTGTGAGGTTTAAATGCAAATCCTTGAGGACAGTGCTTGATACATGACATAAACTCCATATGTCGGCTTATCAGTATTATCAGATGCTATTATCTCCCTTAAGTTTTGAACAGTGTTCCAAATTCTGGAATCCCTGGGGATCTCCTCCGTCTTGTAACACTAACTACCATTCATGCACTCAGCTCTGAAATGCATGTCTCCGGGTTGGGCCTGACCACTAAACTCCAGAATCACATTTAACACATCCCTAAGAGGATGTCTAGCACACACCTCAGGACCACTGTGTAAAACCCATACCCCCGACTCTGCCCCCAACCCAGCCACTCCTCCTACTCCCCACCCCCCATCCCCTCATCAGACTAGAGCCCTTGGAGTCTTCTCGGGCCCCTTTCTGTCTCTCTCATCCCATGTCCTAGCTATTAGGGAATTCTGGTTGCCCTGCCTTCCAAATACATACATTCAGCATCCACTTTCTTACCACACCCTCCGCCCCAACCGCTGGGCCCAGCTGCCGTCATGCTCTTCTGGATTATGACAATAGCCTCCAAACCGATTTTCCTGCTTCCACCCTTGCCCTTTCCATCTGTTCTGCACACGGCAGGAGCAACATCCTATTAAAACGTAGAGCAGGAAAAGTATAGCTCAGTGGTAGAGCACGTGCTTAGCACGCATGAGGTCCTGGGTTCAATCCCCCAGTACCTCTATTAAAAAAAAAAAACAACAAAAAAACCTAATTTCCTCCCCCCAAAATAAGTAAATAAAAAAACGTAAAACAGACCATGTCACCCTTCTGCTTGAAGCCCTGTAATGCCTCCCCCTCATTCAGAGGCAAACCCCAAGTCCTTACAACAGCTAAGAGCCCTCCCCCAAAATCACCCCACGTCTGACCTCATTTCCTACTCTCCTTTCCTTGCTCACTCTCCTCCAGTTACTCGGCCACCTTGCTAGTCCATGAACCATCAGGCAGGTTGTCAGTGCTGGGTTTTTGCATTTATTAGAACCCTAACCAGATGCTCCTCCCCCAAATATCCACATGCTTCCCTCCCTCACATCCTTCAGGTATTTGTTCAAATGGGACCTTCTTGCTGAGGTCTCCCTGACCATACTATTGAAAATTCCCATGTCCTCTCTCTAACCCTACACTTTCTACCTCCTTCCCTGCTTATCACAATCTTTCCCAATACTCTACTTTCTAAAATTTTGTTTCTTGCCTGTCTCCCCTTACTATAATAAGTTCCATCAAGGCAGATATTTTTGTCTGTGTTGTGCAATGCTTTATCTCCAATGCCTAGGACAGTGCCTGGCACATGACAGCTACTCATAAGTCAGTAATAATGAATATCAGTAAATATGTGGTTTATAGATGAGTAAAGATACTATAACTTCTTTACCTATCCTCTTGATGAGTGGCATTTAAATTGTCCCCTGTAATGTGGACATCTGTGGGTGCCTTCTTAGAGCAGGTATCAAAAAGTGGGGCCAAGGAGTCAAATACAAATTCATCTTAATAGATACTGCCCACTTGACCTCCAAAAAGTCTGTAATAACTTATATTTCCAAAGTATATAAAGGCACTCCTTCAAAATCCACTTCTCACATATGTGTCTTTTAATCTATAGTTTACTTTGTTTGGTGAAACTCAATGCACCCTTCAAAACCCAACACAACTGCTGTGGTCCAGAGGTGAACAATCCGCTCCAATTTTCCCCCAGTGGCTCAATTAGTCATTTCCTTTTCTATGCTTTTCTAGTACACATTTTATATACCTCTGCTTTAATCCTTACCATTTCGTTTTGTAATTTGTTTATCTGGCGTTCGCATTATGGAATGAGCTCCCACAGTTTTGAATATCAGTGTATCCTTGGATGCTGGTGGAGTGTAGGCAGAGACAAGTCAATCAATCAATACAACAACATATTTCCTTGAATAATGTTGATCCTTGGTCCTCTCCTCCAGAGATTCTGATTTAGTAGCTCCTAAGTAGGGCCCCAAAATCTGAATTCTTATTCAGCACCTCGGGAGGCTCTAACTTAAGCCATCCACAGAGCACATCTTGAGTAATTCAGTTATTAAGAAATACCAGGAAAATTATTCTAGGATCAAGCATTGCAGAATTATACCATGATACATTACCCACCATTCTTACAGGTGGGTTGGTTAAAAATCAGTTTTTAACCCTTTGTGGGCACATCATTGACATACAAAAAGCTGTATATTTTTAATGCACTAACTTGGTAAGTTTGAAAATTGATACACACCCAGTGAAGCCAACATCACAATCAATGCCACAAACATGTCCATCACGTCCACAGTTCCTCCAGCTCTATTTGGCTATTGTTGTTTAAAATCTTGGTATTATGAGGTACCTTCCCCAAAGTTCATGGATATCAGCTGATTGACTCAGTCAACTGTACAGGAGAATAATAATTGGCTACACTTTACCCCAGTTAAACTAAGTCAAAGAACTCAATAAAGTTTCTTGTTTTGGTACTATGCTTCAATTTATTGAAATATGAGCCAGATGAGTTAATGTAGCTTTTGAACAGGAGGAAGCAGGGGTGAATGGGAGAGCATGTTGTCCAAAACCCACACACACCAGACACAGAATAACTAGAACAGGTATTCTTATCAACCCTCACTTTACAGAGATGAAACCGCAGGTTCAGAGTGGTCAAGTAATTCACTCATTTACACACCTTACTAATAACTGGAAGAGTTCAGATTTTTAATCCAGGCCTTTCTAACTCCAGAATTAATGCTTTCTTCCAATACACCACATTTCTTCCATATAGTCCAAAGAAAATACAGTCGAGTTTGTGAAAAAAAAATGATTTGCATTTCTTGTGATGCAGAATTAGCTAATGCTACCACTTAATAGTTGTGTGATCTACTGGTTCTTTCATTTATTTGGGCTTCAGCTTCAGATGAGGACAGTGGATGGAAATAAACAACAGTGCTTATCAAAGGAAGTCTGTGGGGTCAGGACCAGCTGGCAGGAGCTGTTAGGAGACACCAAAGATGGTGACTCTGTGCCACTCCACAGTGCCCCAGATGAAGACTGTCATGGACATTGTCTCTCCAGAATGACTGAACAGAGAAATACTTAGAATGAGAGCCACATCCGCTTTGGTATCAGCAAGCAGTGAGACAAAGTGCCAAAAATTGATGTCATAGTGCCTTGCCCCACCACCTTACTAGCTATTTGAAATCTAACAAACTATTTAACCTCTCTCAGCCTCAGTAGCTCATTCACAAAACAGGATGATAATAGTGGCTCCCTTGTGGGGGGATTAATGAGCAAATGAATCTAAAGTGTGTAGTATATCACCTGCCACTCAACAAATCTAGGTTACTATTAACTGCTTTCATTATACCACAGTGTAATCAAGTAGTTGATATAGACATCTAAAATTTCCATTTCCCTGGAATCAGAAACATAAACCATTCAAGCCACCGGAGTACGTATGTTCCATCTTGACGACTAGAAGAGCCTAGAAGTCTGACTTAAGGTTTCAGTTGTGTTTATTTGATATTTGCATAAATATTATCTAAATAAAATTCTCCAGGAACTAGTAACTTTGTATTTTGTGTGATAATAAAGATTTGTGATCTTCTTATCCAGATCTGAAAACTTTATCACCTGTTCCAGCTACAGTGAGCAATAGTGTATGTAATATTCTATTTATCTATTTAGCAGGATCACTTGTTTAATAATATAATTATGCTCTTAACTTTTTTTCTCCATGTGATAATAGCTCTAAGAGTATTTTTTACATCAATGCATTAGGATACTAAAAGAAATCATGGCGTACAATAAATTGATATTTATTTTCATACAAAAATGCTTTACAAAATGTTTATGGTAGAACAAAAGTTCTACCATGAAACACAAAGATACATGTGCACACTGATGTATTTTTAATAAAAATATGACAAGAAGAATCACGGTGCCATATTTTAAACATGTCTAAGCAACTTGATATGTGACATTATATTCTGCATATTGCATAGGAATTGTTGAATGCCCATATTACATACTATGTAAAGTATGTGTTTAATCTGAATACAAAACTAAAATCTAGTTTATATTTTAAAATCAAATTCAATTATGTAATACTTCTCTTTCTGGCAAAATCTATTATTAACCAGAAAACATGACTGTGTAATTGAATTAAAACATTACTGATCTGGTTAATTTTAATGTATATTGCTACCTACATTACTTTGTGGAGTAAGTTATTATTTAACCAAGGTTTGAGAAAGTATGTAAATATATTTATTTCCACACAAAAGGTTTGAAAGAAGAGACATTATATTTACACCTCATTAAGAAGTAATGACTATGGCGTCTGTGACCTTTTGGAAGGCTGAAGTGTTATGAGATCCATTTTTCTGAAAGATAATAAACGATTTTTAATTAAGTCAAGAAAATAATATTCCATAATATGAAGTTACCAATCTTGTTGGGATATCAATAATGTGAATCAATTGTCTGAGGCCTATACACCACAGAAGCTCACCCCAAAAGTGCCTGAGCGTCAACTCCAGAAGTAAGCTTGTTTAGTATAAAGCACATGTAAGAGTGATCAAATAACCCACCTTTAGAGTTTCCAGTTAGTTTAATTTCTTAAGTTTCTTATGAAAAGTACTTGAAAAAGAGTAAACTTTTCATGTTATTAGCTACTGTTAATTACAGATTATTTTTATCCATCTCAAAATACTTCAGAAAATGGATGTAAGCTATTCAAGATCTAGTTCATTTATTTTATCTAACTTTATTTTTCATGCCATCAGTGTCCTTCCACTTAAATGTCTACTTATAAAATGTTATAATACAGTAGGTTCATATTAGAACGTTGGGTTAAAATGTTATAATACAGTAGGTTCATATTAGAACGTTGGGTTGCTTTGCCAGCAGCCAGTTGCTCAATTGTCACTTTAGAGGACAAATAGGGTATCCAATTCAACTTTTTAGGTTTATTTTCTTTTAAGACCCAAACTTACATTTCGGTGACTTTTATTCACACTCACTACTGCTGAATTGCAAAATGTTGTCTTTGTCCTTAAGACCATGACAGAGAACTTTATCTGCATTCAAATTGCCTACTGGTTTGTGGTATTTCAATAATAAAACAGCAGGATTGAAGGCTCATGATGAGAAATCTGACTAATTACCTGTTAGATGATAGATGGTTGTAACTCGGCAGTGCCAGTCACTGAAAACAAAACACTTCGCGATATCAATCAGCTTCCTGACAAATCCAATTTCCCTCACATTCAGTGGACAATAAATGGGAATTTTACCTCTACAGCTACGTAGCACAGAGCTTTAACTTTAAAATATGCATAATGATATTTTAATAAAGTGAGATTTTTTAAAGTACATTAGTATTTAAATACCTGACATATTCATATTTCAATCTCACAGCTTTTAAATAGATAGATGGTGGAAGTAATTAACACTATAAATCTGTACTGTATTCCACTGAGAAGGGCAAGGTGTACCTAATAGTAGGTTTCCTATTTTCTTTCTGCATTTACATTTAACTCAAATTATTCACAACAACTCTAATGGCTGTGTTTATTCTCTTCATTTTTTTTTAATTTTGTGGTAAATGAGTTGGATGTACGTTCTACGTGAGATTCAAAAAGCAGAATGTCCAATTAACATTGCCACATACCAGCATGTGGGCAGAGTTAAAGCAAAGGAGGACTGAAGCATGGAAATTGAATGTAGGCCTAGAGAAACACCTCTTTTTCCTTATAGGGAATGAGTGCATAGTCAACATTTGGAACTTATGCTTTACTCTAATAAGTTATAACCTTCAATATCTATTGTGATTAAAAATAAGAAAAGTAAAGTTGGCAGAAGTCTGGAGAAAAAAAGTGAGGTTGCTTTTTATTTATTGAAGAACAATGAATTTGTAGGCAAAGTTTGAAAAGTTTGATAGTAAACAGTCAAAAACCAAGCACGTCCTAACGTTGTTACTGGGAGAGTAAGCTGATACAACTTCACTGAAGGATGATTTAGCAGTAACTATTAAAATGTGAGTGTCAGACATAACAATCTACTCTAGGACTGTCTCCAATAATTTCCTCAAGTATCTCTATGAATGCTCACTCTAGTGTTATCCCTAATAACAAAAAAGAATTTTTTAACTGGAAATAACTCCAGTTCCCTCCATAGGGAATTGGTTCAATAAAGTATGGACATCCATACAACAGAACGCTACGCTGCCAAACGTGGTCTTCAGAAAGAATGAGGTAGCTCTGTAGGTGCCGTTTTGAAACAATATTCAAGACATATTTTAAGTGGAAATAAGCCAGATACATCTGAGCATTTTACAGGATACAAATTCAAGTGTATAAATGCAAATATGTGTTTGATTATAAACAGACATATTTTATGGAGGGCTACATAAGAAAACGCTAAGTGTGCCTTTGGGACAGGAGTCTAGAGACAAGATAGAAGGATTTTCCATATTTGCTTGAAATTTTATCATCTCTTTTTCAAAACTAAACAAACAAATGAAAAAAATAAACAATAAAGGAAGAAAAGAAGGAAGGGAAGAAGGAGAAAGGAAGGGAGGGAGGAAATACACACAGATGGGTCTGTTTGACTCCAAAGTCCAACCCTCTCTAGCTGTCCCACAGTCAAAAACTTCGGAAGGGGGGATTAAATTTTTCAAAGCAGCCTAAATCCTGCTTTTTCCTAACATAACTATGAGAACAGAAACAAAAGGCATGGCCAGGGTCAGTACTAATGAGCTGAACTTGAACATGACCATCCCCTGAGGCTGACTGCTTGGCTGTGACCTAGTCTGTGACTCAGAATTGTGATTGAGTGTTTGAGGACTGCAGTGTCTAATTCAAGCCGCCTGAGAGCATGAAAGGTCATTCTGGCAGTGAAGCCCTGCAAGCTTACACTTTATCTGCCCAGCCAGGCAAAGAATAAGGTATATAAAGACTAGAAAATTCAGGAAAGTTCAAAAAGTAGAAAACTCCCTCCAACTCATCCCACACTACGGTGCAATGGAGAGAGATAGCTCTTCTTTCCAGGGCAATGAGACACACGTTGGTACACGTACACACACACACACACACACACACACACACACACACACGACACGTTGTCCTTTCATGCACGCTTCTCAGGATAGGAATTAGATACCTGCAAAAGTCAGAGAAACTCTAGAAATGACCAAATGCACTGTCAGAGCTAACTTTATCAATAGAAGGGATAAGTCTTCAAACAACACATGATTAAGGAACATGTATATATTTGAAGATCTCTACCACTAAAAGCATTAGCACATTAAATACGAAATCAGGAGTCTAAAGTGTAAAAACCTTTTGTCCCAAAGTGGTGAAACACTGAAGTAGAGGTGTGATTTGTAACAACAGGTCACCCTGGAATGATGAGGTGCGGGAAGTTGAGATGGGATCTGAAAGGAAAGAGGAGATTTAGAGCAAAATCTTTGCTTGTTTCCGAATTTTACCCAGGGCCAGTCCTGGCCATAAAATTTGTAGGTACAGTAAGAGTGCGGATCCTTGTATCAATAACCAGAGAAAGAATAATGTTTTTACCTTCTAGCGCCTTTTTTCAATTAAATATATATATTCAAAATATAAAGATTAACTATGAAAACCAAAAAGCATTGCAAAATTACATTAAATGAGAAAAAAATTATGTGCCATATGAGGATATAGAGCAACTGGTACTCTCTTCCATTTCTGGTGGGAAATTAAAATGGTGTATTTTGTAATTTATACAATATAAAACCTATATTTATCATATCAACCAGCAATTCCACTCTTAAGTATTTACTCAAAGGAAATGAAAGCATATATCCAATAAAGACTTGTACCTGAAGATTCATAGCAGCTTTCTTCATAATATCCCCAAACTGGAAACATCCCAAATGCCCATCAAGTATATGTAGAAATAAATTATTGTATATTCATACAATTGAATACTGCAGAGCAATAAAAAAGGAATGAATTACTGATAAAAGCAATATTATGCTGAGCAAAGGAAGCCGTATATAAAAGAATACATACCATATGTCTGCAATAATATGAAACTCCAGAAAAGGCAAAGCTAGTTTCCAGGGACACAAAGTATATTAGGGTTCGCCTGGACCCAGGATTATAGGGGATTGATTGGGATGGATTAATGAAATATCTTTCATATCTTGACTGTAGAGGTTGTTTACATGGCACATAAATTTGTCAAAACTTTTTGAAATTTTTCTGAAATATACTCCAAAAACTGGGTACATTTTATTGCATATGAACTATACCTTAGTAAAGTTAATTTTAAAAATAATATATCTACACCAATAATTATAGCTGGGTAGAAATTATTTGCCCTTATATCTAAACAGCTATAAGGAAGGAGGTAACTGGGTTAATGAAAGAAGTTTGATTTATTCAATAGTGAAACTGTGGCTAAAACTTTTCTATCCTTTGTTTAGAACTCCCTTAATGTTGCTAATGCTTTAAATATTTATAATGCATAAGACCATAGCACTTACGTATGTATTTATTTATGTTATGGTCAGCAACTTCATGTAATAAAACATGATTTTTCCTATCAAGATTTTAAGTCAACAAATATTTGGAAAGTCTACCATATTCAAACTTTGTTGATACACTGATACATATATAAAAGGTTGAAATTCTGGTCTCAAAGAACTTTCAATCTAGTATGAAAGATATATACTCATTAAGAAGACATTTAATCAAAAATAAAAGAATACATTTAATCATTTGGTTGTGTTTGAAATGGGCAAAGTCTAGTCCTCATTATTAATCTGTGCATAGTATATGCATATGGAAAATGTTGAAGTTGGATCTGTGTGAAGACTGAATAATGGGAAAGAATGCAGATGGGGATTACTAACATACAAAGAAAAGAAAAAACAATGTACTACTCAAAGAGAAAATCTTAATAATAAGTTATTGAAAAAAGTCATAGAAAAGAAAAATATAAATACAAGACAGAAGGAAATCAAAAGGAAGTAAAAATGTAATACTTTTTATTCAAGGTTCCCAAATACATAAAATACAAACTAACAAACTAGCTTATTTGAGGAATCAATTATTTGTATTATCAAATTATATATACATGTGTTATATAATGTGCATTCATAGGTATTAATCTGAAAGATCTAAACTATGAAGAAAATTATAAAAAGCATCTTGAGAGGGGAGGGTATAGCTCAGTGGTAGACTATATGCCTAGCATGCACAAGGTCCTGGGTTCAATCCCCAGTACCTCCATTAAAAATAAATAAATAAGAAAAAATCTAATTACCTCCCCCCCAAGAAAATTTTAAAAATAAATTTTAAAATATTTTTAAGGTATCTTGAATCCTTAATATATTTATCAAACTTTAACAGTCATGCCTTCTCTCTCTCTCTCTGATCATTTGCAACTCATGAAGGTTTTCAAAGGACATAGTCAACCAGAATACACATTTCCCATCAAAAATATCAAGTGAATCTTGAAATTAGGCCCCAGGATTGGTCCACAGTAGACAACAGAGATCTTCTGAGAACTGGAATCTGGCAACACTCTTCCAACTTTGTAACAAGGCACTGAGATAAATTCACCAAAAATCATTCAAGGGGCAAACCAATGGGCAAATCAACATTTGAAAACACGAATGCAGTTGAAGGACTAGAAAAGACAAAGTTCAAAATTATCTTTTATTTTTAATAATAAATATAATGCTAATTTGTTTTTAGACACAAATATTAGATATCTCCCTTAGCAGCAACACCTATTCAATGACTCTTGAAAAGTTCTTGAGAAACATTAACGAAGTGTCTCAGTACTAGGACTCAGGAACATGAGGACAGACTCATGGTAGACAGCGGGGAAAGAGACTACAAAGTCAAGGTATTGGGAAAAAGAAGAACAACTGGAAACATAATGGGTTAAAATGTAAATAGTGGAAGGTTGGTACTTAAATAATGTTGCTTCAAAGGCATAAGAGATTATGGATAAAATAATGTGGAATCGAGGTTTCCTTCAAAATAATGCAGGAGTGGGGAGTGGCCGAGGGTATAGAAGAAACATGTATACATGTCTCTTCATTTTTTTAAAATACATAAAAAGGAAAAAAATTTAAAAATAAGTGAAAAATGGTGAGTGGGGATAAAAGAGACTCTTAATTAAGGTGTCTCTAAAATTTACTGTCCAAACTGGAACATGTTGGGAATGAAAGGGAGCAGTGTGAACAATTATAACTGCTGCAGGCCGGAGCCAGTGCTGTGAGGGCCTGGCTTGGATATACGGTCACTCTCTTTTAACCAGCAGGTTTCAAATATCAGGCTAATGGGATTTAAGATTTGTTACAAAAACAGGAAACAGAGAGAACAACTTGTAATTGAGAACTTTTAGATCATTAGCAACCAGTTGTTTTTAAGTCTCTGTAAAGAACCAGTCCCAAATCCTGGCCATAACCACTGGTCCATCTGGATCAGAAGTCACAAACTGGTGGCCTGGGGCTGGGTCCAGCCTGCAGATGTGTTTGCCTTGGCCTGCAATGTATTGGGTTACAGAGTGCTTTTCTTAAAACTTCGAGTTTGTTGCCAACATTTCCAAGCTGAAAGATGTCATGTTAAAATCCAGATTTCTAGCTGCTCTTGAAACACTTGAGGAGTGTTCAGACCAGGCAGACATTCTCACGTGTCAACAGCTGACTGGAGCAGAACATTCTCTCTAATCCATCCCAGTCCTCATCTCTCTTCAGCGATTTCCAATACTGGGCGGTTTTGCTTGGTTCCTTCTTTAACTCCTACAGATTCTTGACTTTTCAACCTTCACACTAGATCACGCTCCCAACATCAGAACAACGAAAGCAAGGCTGGCTGCAGACACTGTCACTTAATAAGCAATTGACAACAGAAATCAACCATTGCAGACAATAAATCTGGAAATTTCTGAAGATTTGTAGGGAATATAGTGTGACTACTCTTTAGCCAAAAAAAAAAAAAAAAAAAAAGCTAATAGTATTCAGAAAAATCCTTTTTAATTTTTCCATATTTGATCACCTCATATTTCCCAAGTAGGATAGCCTGAAGTATATGAGTACAGTTCCCAGAAATTCTCTTACTAAAAAATACAACAGCCAGTCTTACAGCCCACTGGCAAAATGCACAGTGAAAGGCCCAGCCCAGTGACTACTGCCCACCCTGCTTCTTTCAACAAGCCGGGAACATCATTGGGTGTGAGATTGTTAGCAAATCTTCATTAATTACAAGCCTCACAAACAGCTGTGCAATGTGGGAGGTTGGGCAGAGACAGCTCTTGTCTTCATAAGAGAGAGTTTGGAACTAAAATGTGTTTCTAGCTAGAAAGCATTCCAAAATAGGATGAGCTGTTTTGAGAGTAGAAAGAATAACATCAGAAAGCAAGGATCTTCATTCCAGAGGTTCGTACCCAAACAACAACCAGAAAAGGAAATTTCACTCTTTAGCACAAAGGAAATAGCAAGCTATAGTTGGTTTTATAAACAAATTATGGAAATTTCCATGTTTTGAAAAAAATATACACTGGCAAAAGTATCTATGGCCTGAAAAGGTCTCTTTTATGTGGCAGAGAGAACTGTGTTTGCCTGTTTAGTGTTGGTCTGAATCCAAGGAAGAGAGTTATCAAAGACCAGTTTAGGGGACTTTATTTCTTACAGGTTTCCATTATGAAATCCCCACTACAGCCAGGCTTTTGTCCCCAAATAGACTATTCGAAATACTTTGACCTCTCCTACTGTCTCTGGATTTCCAGAACATTTCATCTGAATTAATGTTTTAGGGTAGGATGATTGACATTCTTGCTACTAACACAGAGAGTTGGGGCCTGTTTAGAGAACCACCTTAAACATTTTGTAGTCATTCATATAACTGAAAACTATGCAATGATTAAGAGAAATTAGATAGGGCTATAAAGAGTAGTATGAATTCCTAGCACATGTTGCTCTGGGAAAAAATTGCAGACTATATAAAAGTTACCACTGTATTCATCCTATATATTCATTGTCTGGAATTCCTTTCTTCCTATTGTCTCCTTCAAACCCACTCCAAAGAGATCTTTATCTCTACCACCACACCCCCCTTATTGTTCATGTCAAATAGCCTCTATGGTACTGAACTGAATGATCACTTCACTTATCTGACTTGGCATATAATCAATATTTGGCACAGTTGATCATTCCTTCCTTCTTTAAACACTCCCCTCACTTGGCTTCCTAACACCACCCTCCCCTGGATTTCCTCCTTTCTCGATCACTGCTTCTCAGTCTCCTTTGCTAATTCTTGCATATCTCTATGTCTCCCAAACATTGCAGTGCCCAGGATGGGTCTTAAACCTCTCCTTTTCTATCTTTAAAATCATTTGTTGGTGGGCTCATTCAGCCTCAAGGCTTTAAATACTGCCACTATGCCAGTGACTCAAATCCAACTGCCTGCTCAACCACTCCACACAAATGTCTAAAGGCATTTTAATTTAATGTTCCCCAAACCGAGTTCCTGATTTTCCCACAAACACACACACGTACTGAAAACCTTCCCTGTCCACAGTCTTAGGCATCTCAGCTCATGAAAATGCCATTCCAATTACTCAAGTTCATAAACTTGTGTCAACCCTGACTTCTCTCTTTTTCTCACATGGACATCTAACCCAGAATAAACCTCTGTTGGCTCTACCTTCAGAGTCAATGCAGAATCGTTTTCTGCTACTTCTTTGTGGAAGTCAGTATGAGCTCCCACCTGAATCATAGCGACGGCCTCCTGACGTCCCACTGCTGCAAGCCTCCTTCAGTCTAGTCTCAACACAGAAACCACAGTGACCCGCTTAAAATATGTCACATCAAGTTCCTTTGCTCAAAAACTTGCAGTGTCTTCTATCACAGAGAATAAAAGCCAGAGGCCTCAAACTTGTTAGCCTGACCCATCTGTCATCCCTCTCCTGCCTCCACCCAGCAGCCAAGCTCTCCGGCTCCCTCCCCTTGTTCATTCTGTCCCAGACTCACAGAAATTCTTGTCCTGTGAACACGCGGGTCCCTTGCTGTCCCCTCTGCTTAGAATGCCCTTTCTCTAGACTACCTCTTACAAATCTCAAGTGTCACCTTCAACTAGAGCTCTACTCTGACCACTCTGTTTGTTTCCTATTTATACTCAAGATTTATTTGTCTGCTCAGCATTACCTTTCCAAGTACCACATATTACTCTTACTTACTTAGCTTTATCTCTGTCTGCATCCTCTAAAAGGTAAGCTCCATGAGGGCAAGGATTTTTTTTCATTTTACTTGATGCTAAATCCCCAGTGCATTCGATTAATGGGTGTTAAAGAGAGAAATTAATTTAGATAAAATTATGTGTTTTCTAGAACATGTGTGTGTATCTCCAAACCCAGTTTAGCTCTAGGGAGAGCAGCGAGTAGGGAGGTGGTGAATGGCTGGTGTGGGTGGAAAGTCTATCAATATGGTATTTATCCTTATAAGAATTGTTTCAAGTTTTTAAATGTGATACAGTCACTAATTGTGTTTTATGTACGGGGGAATTGATCATTTGTCAATAATGGCCTAATTCGTCACAGGTACTCACTATGTAGCCCCTCTCTGCTGTTCTCCTCCTCCAGCCACAGCCGGTTGGACCAGAGTATGTTTCTCATTCAAGCTGGGGGACATCAGATCACCTCCTCCAGGAATGTGGAATAGGCTCATTGTGAGACTAAGTCAGTCAGAGAACTGTGAGGGCTGGAACTATCAGCCATGTAGAACTTCAGACCATTATCAACCAACACCATAGGTAAAGGGAGTTTTTGGAGAGACAAAAAACAACAACTATAAGTAAGGAAAGAAAGCTTATGAGGGGGAGGAACCAGAGAAGAGATGGAGCAGATGTAAAGACAGATGCATGTGGCCTCCTACTGCTCAGTGTTATCCACAGGTGGGATGTACTCTCTTTTTCCCATCATCCTCTTTCCTATCAGAAAATACACTTTAACATGAACTGCCTTACGTAGAATTGCATTTCCTGCCATGTTAGACTCTCAACTAAAATATCCAATGTTTCTCCCGTTCTATAAGGCAATATTCCAACAGTAAAAAAAATTTACCAATAAAATGGTCTCAGTGCTGAATCCACTGCTTTCAGTTTAAAAAAAGTGTAAGAAGGCTAAAACCAAAGCTGATTGTTGACTTCGCAGCATTGTGTATATCCATGCTAATTTGCATACCCTCATTATTTAATTTTGTTTCACTATTAAAGCTACTCTTTAACATTTATTCAGCAAAAGCTCCTTAATTCTGCCATACATTCCCATTAATTAAAATGGCTGCTTTCAGCCTAAATACCCAAAACCCTTGGTAGGCAGAGTTGTATATAATTTGCTACTATTAGTAAAGTACCTAAATGTACAAATTATTTTCCTTTTTTATAAACTCAAACAGCTGTAATTCCTTGCATGCCGATGTGCATCCATCAGTGGAATAGAAAGTGCTGGGGTTACAGGTAAGTCCACAGGAGTCACACATCATCCCCAGCCCATACCAACCCATCATTTGAAATATCCAAAGGGAGCGTGTGGTACAAGCGTGAACTTCATATTACCACCATCCTATTACACAAGTCCCTTACTCAGAAAGGCATTCTCTGGCCCCACCAAAAATGTTGCTATCCCGTTATTCCTTCTCACCTAGTATTAATTCATTTATTATCATCTGATGCTTTTCTTGTTTTGTTTTTGTTTTTGTTTTTGTTTTGTCCTTCTTTCCCACTAGAACATAGTCTGTGAGAGCTGGAACCCAAAATGTCTGTTCTGCTCCTCATCACTCCCCTAGTACTTCCGAGTATTTTGCACCTGGCACGAAACAGGCACTGAGCAAATCCACATGGAGTGGATAAATGGATGGTTTAATGAGCACACCAGTCTAGTTCCTGCCCCAGGGTCTCTACATTTTCTTTCCTTGGCCAGAATCCCTTACCCCTATTCCTCTCAAGGCTAATTCCTGCATATCACTTGGGTCTCAGCTCAAATGCTGACTCCTCAGAAAGACCACTAATTAGGCAAAGCCTCCCCACCCTGCAAGGCCTTCTCTAAGCCATCCCCCTAGTTTGGTTTAACTCAGCACTTAAGACTAGCGGAGGTTCCCTTTTATATGTGTTCTCTCCATGTTTATTATTGTCACCTGACCCTCTACTGGAATGTAATCTCCACGAGGAACTTTGACTTGTTTATCACTGTGTCTCCAGAACCTAGAAGATGGCTCAGCACTTTGGAGGCATTCGATCAATAAACATTTGTTAAATGAGTGAATGAAAGGTTGAAAATTGCAGTTTTAAAATATATGCCCACACATGGTATCACTATTCTTCAAACTAAATTGCCATACAAGTAATTTTTTAACAATTAAAACTTCACACAGAATATAGATCAAAAGATTGCCAAGGTATGTTTCCAGATGTATTTAGAATCCTGGTGGGGTACAAGCAGCATATGATCAGTAGCTGGTTCAAGTCTGACAAGCCTCTCTCAACTAGTTTCCAAAAGAAAATCTTTTCATCCTTCCTCATGTAGATTGGCAGCTGAAACTGCAAAGGAAATTTTGCTACAATGAAACCACAACTATTCAAACTGGCAAATGTGTGCCACCATCCAATGTATAGGTATAGCCAAACACACAATTCCTAAAGGAGGAAGATTTCCGATTCCAAAAATCACCTTCCCATGCCTACAGCCCCGAACAGAATTAAGTCCCACTTCATGACAGTTTCTGATCTAAAGGTGGCGGGTCCTCCTCTGAGCCAGAAAATCTCCATTACAACCACCCCAAGTCATCAGTTACTGAATTGGTCCATAGGAGGCAGACCAAAACTGTCAAATGTGGAAACATTCGCCACATAAGACAACTCCAACTGCCCTGCAATCCTCCCCCTACAACCATTGCCAACCAATCTATGGACACCCATGAGAGCTCCTCTACACTCGTCACCTTTCAGGAATCTTTGAGTCAATGCATTATGACAGTCAGGTAGACAACACTTACTTATTGAACACATATTACATAGCTGACAGTTTGTGTAGTAGAAACACATCAGTAAATAAGACATAAAAACACCCTCATGAAGCTTACATTCTAACTACTTCACATTCACTTTAAAAATAGATAAACATAGATATGATGAATAGGAGGCATTTGCTAGAGATGAACACATAAAGTCAGGGATACAGCAACAGATACAATGGTTGGTACCTCAACACATGGTTCTCCAGTTTCTCCCAGGGCACTCAGGTTTGTATCACTAAAGAGTGTATTTGGGAGAGGAATCAGATATGCTTCCCAACTGTTTTCCTGTAACATTCTGTGTACGTGTTATCCTCAGGATGGGCCTCCCTTGAGTGGAAAATACATTATTCATTTCCTTTGTCCTATGTTCAGGGAGCAAATTGTACACAGTGCCCCCAAGTAGACCATGAATTCACTGAGTGTTTGGTAAGTAATACAGCGCACTTATAAGGTGCCTTTAAACTTTTAAAATGCATTTTCATGCACATTGTTATTATTAACATCCTGCACTTATTCTTACTCTAATGCTAGGTTAAGAAGATGAGGAATTGCAGGAAGGGAACTGGTGGAAACACACGAAGTATGTTTGAGATGAGCAGCCTTGCTGTCTAAGAATAAGCCCATGGTTGTTGGTGTGGCTGTTTTTCTGAATCTCTGCTAAAGTCCAGACTCTAGGAAGTGCACGAATCAGGAAATTTAAAATCACAGCAACAGAAGCAGGAGAAAGAAAAGAAAACTTGGACTCAGAGGAAAGCTCAAATCCAATGGCAAAGTCTAAAGCTTTAGTTAGTGATTTTTTAAACTTCATTTAGATACAATGCACATTCCTGATCAACACCCAACGCCAGATGTTCTGATTCATTAGACCTGGAGTAAAGGCCAGCAACATGAATTTTTACAAACATTCCCCTAGATGATTCTGACCCAGGTTCTCTGGGTCACACTGGCCTAAAGAGAGCTTACCTGACTGCAAAAGTTGGACCATGGAAGGTCAGTCAGTTCAATGCATGGCTTCCAAAGCTTGGCATGTTCAGACATGGTTTGGTATCAGAGCTCTGTTACAACAGGCATAGCAGGGTGACAAGAAAAGCCACCATTTCTGAGAGCTGTCAGAACAACCACTGCTACTGGAGATGCATGGACTAGGATCTAGCCCCAGGAGGGAAAGGACTAAAATGCTTCTAATGTTCCAATCCCACGGTAAGGTCTAGGGCTGTTTTGTACCCTAGGGAATAGCCGGGTCCCAGGCAGGGAAATCTGGCATAGCCAGCACAGGACGAAAACTTTGGCAGAATCCCAGTCTATGGGAAGGACAGGTTGGGGGGAAGGGAAGTTGGCCACTTTGAAGGGTATTACTGGAATTCCTAATACTCCAGGTGGGGAAGGGTGACATCTCAAAATAGAGGCCTACTATGAAAACCCAAACCTGAAAATCATGATTCAATTCCAGGTTCCACGATGAATTACAGCTGAGGACGCTGATAATGTTTTCTAACTCCAAAAGGAATGGCCCAGAAATGAAGTCTGAAGGGCAGATGTGTTACAGAAAAAAAAAAAAAAAAAAAAAAAAAAAGAGCCAGGAGTTAACCCTGAACTTCAAGAGTTCACACCTCCCACCAGACAAGTGGAGGTCCCAGGGTCAGGCTCTAGCAATAATCTCACTTCAAAATCCATAGCTATGGTTATCTTCCTCACATACCAAGAGAGAGTCTATCATCAGCAATGCACAAAACAACTACAAGCAGAAAGTAACAACCAGATCTTCCCATAGATGTCAAAACAATTAGATGGTAAACATTCAAGTAACTGCAAGTTTTGATCACTGAGCAATGTTTTTGCTTACAAGGAACTGGTATCCAACATTTAGGGGTATCTGGAAAAATGGAGTATTTTTATACATGTGAAAACCAAAATTGAAAGAGGTTCATTGCCTTTTCCAAGTAAAATCATAGGTAGTCCAAGATAAAGGAAATCAACTTCCACCTTTTTAATTTTAAATTCCAAACATTTTCATTCTAACTTTTGACTTCTCTGCTGATAAATGAATGGATAGATAAGACATTTTAGTGGGATTTTTTCCTGTCTTTTTTTATTACTATTTTATTAAGAAAAAAAATTAAATATTTTTACAGAAGTAGCGAGATATTATCATGAACCCCCAAGTACCCATCACCCAGCAATACAAGTCCTGGTTCTTCTTACATTCACTCACCACCCCCAACCCAAGATCATTTGAAGCAAATTCCAGACATCATATTATTTCATCCATAAATAGTTTGGCATCAATCTCTAAAGACAGTGTTCTCTTTTTAAAAATTAACCACAATATATGGTTTCATATAACTGAATGAGATAAGAAAATATTACACTTAAATTATAGTGCATGAATTCATATTTATTATTGTATCAATAATTGGGGGATTGCCTTAGGTAGTATGAAGTTGAAATCCAATGCATATTAAGTGATATTTTTTCAAGTACAATAGTTTCTCTCTACCAGTACAAGTTCATATTATTTTTATAAAAGGAATTTGTAGTCATCACATTTCCCCAAACTCAGAAACTTTTCAACCTTTTCAATGAATTATTCTGATTTCACTATGACTACTAGACTCTGGGAATTGTGAGATTTCCCACTTGAAGGTTCCATCTTCATTGATTAGGATGGTGATCAACTGAATTATTCTTTTCCTTTCGAGAACTACAGAGCTCCTTGATTTCAGTGGCTCAAAAAGTCTCTGGCATTGGAAGCAAAACTGTTAAAAGGACCAAGAACAGCAACCCAAAAGCTCAAACCAGGCAGTGTTTCAGAAAAACACACTAGTTGCCTTGAAAAAGCCACTCTGCTTTGTAGCAAACATTAGCTGTTATTAGTTAAATAATAAATATTTACATATTCAGTAATATGGTGTCTTGGATGTGCTGCAAAATAATCCTGGGGGAGAATAGTGGATCAAAGTATAGACGAAATGAAATTGGTTATGAGTTGATAACTGTTGACGTTGGGTGATGGGGTTTTATTACATTATTCTCTCTACTTTTGTATATGTTAGAAATTGTTCAGATTGAAAGCTTTAATTTACAAAGAGGACGGGAATCACATGAAAATGACAAAGTCCTCAAACACACTCTGCAGCCCCTCCTGCCTGAAACTACTCACCCAAACAGCCAGCAAGTACAAATCAGACTGGTCTGGGTTGTGCCACTTTCCAACTGACCCAAAGAATGGCAACAAAGGAGGAAAAAGAGGAATCTGAATAATATAGAAACTGACTGGTTATTTCTACTTCTTTGATTAGTTACAGGTTAGTCCTACCTAGAGTTTCTAAAACACTCGAACATAACCTATTTCAGGGAACGTGAATTAGTCCTTGGTTTTGTGGGGTGACACTATCAAGAATTACAAGGACATAAAATTTCCTTGGAAAATACAACCAGAGAATCAAGTCAGCCTCTGGGAAAGGAAAAACATGGCTTAACAGCTTAACATTTCAGGATCAAAAATTTATGAAAAATTAGTCAGTATGCTGAAATTTTTATAGTAAATATTATTTAAAACTGAATAAAAATGAACAAATGAACCATCATAAAAACAAGAAAAAGGTGTATTTGTTAGTGGCAAGGGAATCTGTATTTACATCAAACAAATAAGAGAAGAGAGAGAAATCCTGCCCAATTCTGCACAGTGTAAATGTCCTGGTGACCAATCCATGTCCTCTTTTCCAGTATTTGCCTGGAGTTGTCAGAACTTCGTCTCTGTTTGGTCTGACCCTCCTTCGCCATAAAAATGGACACCCCGGTAGCTGAAAAGCTCTGACCAGCCCTAAGGCCCAGCATTCACAGACCTTAAGCCCATCTTTGGGAGGCCAGGCTAGCTGGCTACAGTTGGGCACTCGGACAAAACTGCCCCCAAAAGACAAAGGCCTGGAGGGGATTCAGGCAGCAGGCTCACACAACCACTGCCACCACCCCCAGAAAGGTCTTTTGCAAATTTCACATTGCCGTAGGTTCCAGATCCATCCGGGGACAGGAGAAGAGAGGAGGGAGGAGGTCAGGGGAAGGGAACGGAGGGAAGGAGAGTCTGAAGGAAAGAGAAGGAAAAGTTTGTGATGTGATACTTTGTTCTGATTTTGTAAATCAGCAAGAGACCTCCGGTACCTCTTAAAGAGAATCAAAAAGTCAAACACGCCCCACTTAAATTTAGTTCACACCTCTCTTGTGATAAATACCATATTTTACCTTACAGTTTGCTTAACTGTATGTATCTCTCCTATTATATTCCTGGAGGGAAGAAAGCATTTGGGATTTTTTTTTTAAATGCCAGCGTCTCAATAACAACGATCGTACTTGTCTTTAATGTTTGTTGGTTTAATTAATTAATCAATCAATTGGTCCAGTCAAGTGCAATCAGCTGATAGGTAAGTCACAAGCAACAGCTGCAGAACCTGTAGATCGACTAGTATACTCAACACATTTAGCTCCTCACACTGGTCCAGCCAGGACAGTATGCAGGAGAATCATGTCGTCCTCTCATTTTTGTTATTTTACATAGTGGGATTTGTAAATTCAGGGAATTAATACATACAGTAAACATATTTTACATCTATTTGCATATGACCAGAACTTAAAGTTCACACTTCCCAAATGCATGCCTTGAAACAATTGAATTTAATAGTATTTCCATCTCCTAAGTAGCCTCTGCCCCAGGTTTAAGAAAATGTTCTTTGTAATTCACATAAACAAAACATTAGGAAAGTATTTGATTTCCTTTTCAAACTAAGAAAGAGAGAAAGATGGGTTATCTGTCTTTCTCAACCCCTGTTTCACAGAAAGCATATGGCTAAAACAGGACTCTCACCAAAGAAAAACCTTAATGATGAGGTTTGACAATAGGAATTGCTAGTCAATTGCATTTATATCCAAATCAGTTAAACACATTTCCCTGATTTAATGTTTTCACAAATGAAATTCTACCTTTAAATTTTTTTATTTAATTTCAATCCATGAGTAAAAGTAAGGAAGATCACTGCTTTGAGAACTATATAAAAAGGTAGTGAGCATCTTGTCTAGGGCATTGATTTCACAAGTGAAAAAGCTAAGAGCCAAAGATGTCAACTGACTTGACCAGGTCAGCACGTGAAATCATGACTACAGTACCAAAATCACATAACCCCATAGAATATCCTGTAAATTGTACAAATTACTTATTTGAAGATACACACACACATACACAAAATGACCTTGAAATTTGGAACTTCAACTGTTGCCTTAAATCTGTAAATATTTATTGATTCAGGAACTATACTATTAGCTGACTTCTTAATCTAATATTCTGGAGTTTTTCTCAGCCAGAGTGTTATATACATAGTCTGGAAAGTATCTTAGATCCATAAATTTCAACCTACTGTACCAAAAACAGCAGAGTTCTCTGAAAAGATTTATATTATATAAAAGTAGTAGTACGTAAAAAAGAAACACAGCACTGAAGCTGTTAAATGCTGATTAACTGTTGTCCCCAACTCCAAATTTTTTTTAGTCCAGTTAACACACATTTTTGGAATTTTTAATAAAAGTCTAGGTATTACAAGTCATAAAAACAGATAATAATAACTGAAAAATGTTGGACCCTGGACTATTTATTTTTATTAACCCTGAGGTTCCTTTTTATTTTCCTTTTTGTGTGCAGGTATCCCTTTTCTAATACTTTTAACCCACAATTTCTGGAATTTTTATTGGTGCATGTTTGTGAAATTTTGCACATTTATTAACATGGCCTTTTAAGTTTTTTAAAATTCTCCTAAAAATTTTAATACTACAGATATATTTATTCTTTCTTAACAATTAGCTCCATTTTTCCTCATATCTTACAAAATAGTTATCGGACACTTCTGGGGAATCAGTATCTATGTGTTACATGTTTACCATGTAATTATTGGTTAAAAATAAATCACTGATTTCAGAATAAAATGGTCACCATCACAGTTCTGAATCAAAAGCTGTCTATAGGGCTGTAAAAGTTTCACAAGAAAAATTAAAGTTCAGTCGATTCTTTTTCTGTCTGTGAGAATTCTAAACAAATTATCTGCCATTTGAAGGACTTTTCAGGATAT
This sequence comes from Camelus ferus, assembly GCF_009834535.1. Taxonomy (NCBI): domain Eukaryota; kingdom Metazoa; phylum Chordata; class Mammalia; order Artiodactyla; family Camelidae; genus Camelus; species Camelus ferus. The sequence continues at coordinate 99,214,411 of NC_045696.1, forward strand.
TTCTACCTCCTGTAGATGTAACTAGAGAGGCTTTGTATTCTGACTATCTGGGTACTATCAGATACATTCTACCTTCATAAGTATGAAGATAATTTTGTACTTGTGAGAGTTGCCATTTACTGACTATATGCAGTGATACATGGAGTTTTATTTTTATATACAGAATCTTACAGATGGCTAATTCAACTAGCCAATATCAAGGAAATTATTTATGACAACTAAGGTAATATTTAAGACGTTTGAACTTGTGGATTATTGTTTCCACTTACATAAAAATTGTCTTAATTTGGGCTTTTAGTTTAATTCTAATTTCACTTTATTCTTTTTTTCAGAAAATCACTTCACCATCACCTGTGGAACTCCATCATATATGACATTTTTTTTCTTCCTTTTTGCAGAGAAGAGCCCAAAAGAGAATTATCCTCTCAATGACCTTGCTGTGCCCTGTGTTTATTCGGCAGTGATCCTCAGAGAAAGGATTTTTGAAAATGTTTTAGAGCCAGAACCAAAAACTGATTTTGTGATTTTGAAAACGTTACTGCTGCTTAAAATTCTAATTTGAGTTAGATATTATACGTATAATTCATTTTAAAACAAGAGAAAAAAGGAAAGCTGCTTTTGATGTTACAAATGAAAGGTTTCTTTCCTGAGACGGAATTGCACTGTTCATTTATCTTAGCGTATCGGTGTACGTTGGGTTTCCTCCCCACACTTTTTACTCAACAACAACAATAATAATATCAGATCTCAGGCTAAGGATCTAACCAAACGGGAAGAGTGATAGGAGCATCCCAGATCCAGCTTTATGAAGCAATGCCCACCCCCCACTCCACCCTCTCGGGTGCTGGAGATGATTAATCTCCTCACGCTTGAATCTACAGGGAAGTTGTAGCGATGCCAGTCTCATAGGAATATTGGCGCTTCAACCGAGAATCTCCCAAACCAGGTACAAAGGGAGGAGCCCATACCTACAAAAGGGTGCACCTAGGGGGCAGACCTGGACGCTGGAGGGTGCGAAGTTAATAATTATGCTTTGAGAAACCGAATTGCTATTTCTCATTCTATTTCTTCTCTTCTTTCCCGGCTCCCCACTCCAAAATATATACATATATATATATATATATATATAAATCTCAAAATCAGCTCCTGCCTGAAAAGCTTGCGCTTTCTTCCTCACACTTCGTGCCTGATAATTAATGGTGCCCGCGCCGGGCACCCTGTGGCCGGGGCTGAGGTTCGGGCCACCGAGAGCCCCTGACGTCAGCGACAGCGCTGCCTGCGTCAGGTCCAGAGCAGCCCCCGGAGGGCCTGGCCCCAGGCGGCGGCGGCTCCGAGGAGGGAGCCCGGGACAGGGCCGGAGGGAAGCCCAGCAAGGGCGAAAGGGGCTGCCCCCACACCCTCCTAGAAAGCCCTGTCGCAGTCAGAACCGCAGTGTCCGCCAGCAGTCAGACTGGCGACCGCGGGCGGAGGCCCGAACCTGCGTGTAGGCTCCGGGGTTCGACGAGGGTGGGCGGCCTAGACAGGAGCGCCCGCCCGAAGAAACTCAGGGCAAGTTGGCCAGCGGGGGCCGCTTCCTTCCTTCCACGCTCTCTAATCATCAACCTTACATTGTTTCCACTGACTCCAAGGAAGTGGACCTTAAAATGGAATAGGCCCGCCGTTTCCACCTCAAACTTGGCACAACTTGGAAGCTGGTGATCGGGGAGTTTCTACCCCAAGTACGGGTCGCTGGTGATCAAAACCTAGGAGGGGAGGCGGCAGGGAGCCACCACTGGGAGAAAATGAACTCGATCTTGCAAACGACCACAATCTTTCCTCTCTTCTTCCTCTCCCAACATTCCCTACTTCCCCTACTCTCCCCTTCACCCTCAGACCGGTTTGGGCAGGCTTCTCGAGGCTGGGCCATTCTCAAGATTATGGAAGGATGTGATTTTTCCAAAGGGGGTCAAGGCCGCTGTCCTCAAAAGTGTTCAACTCGAGCAGTTGCCTTTGTCCTAAGGGTCGGGGACTCTAGTTTGGCCAACTTAGGTCTGGGAGAATCGTTTCTCTCCACTAGAATCCTTATTTTTAAACTTTTTTCTCATGATAGTAGGTACCTTTCTCGCTTAATTTTTCATCTTTTCATCTACACTCAGAGGACAGAGGGGACTGGACGCAGAGACTCTCCAAGCAAGGATTTGAGACCGAGAACTGTTTCGCCTATGTTTTCTCCTGCAATAAATTCGGGTCCCAGGAGCCGCGCCTGTAGCAGCCCCAGCAAAACCCAGCGGCGGAAACCAACACTCAGGTGCAGAAAACTGCCCCGGCTGCTGCGATCCTCCCCGAGGACAGTAGCTGAAGGAAGTGGGCCGTTGCAGGACTGCGGGGCACTGAGCAAGAATACAGTTTCGTGCCGTCCTCCCCCTTCCACCCTGAGAGTCTCTGGGAACTCCGGCAGAAGCGAATTTCTCCCCCTCTCCTACTCAGAGCACTTTGCGGGCTCTGCTATGTCGAGAAAGAAAAGAAAAATATTTTCCGAGGGTCCTTTTTTTTTTTTTTTTTTAACTTGGAGCTCTATTGTCAACTTCAATAAAATAACACCTTTCCCAAGTCGGTCAGTAAATACCGCGGAAGCCGCCGCACCCTCCAATTGGCTTGCTATTCGGTGGCCGCAGCCAAGTCCCCAACTCCAGCCTCACCCGTGAGACTGGGGAGCTGCCGGTTGAACCTCCGCGCGCCAGGCCGGGGTCCCTATGGCCAGCCTACCTTCCCTTTCTGGGCCCCGAAGTCTGCAGACAACTCGAGCCAAATTAAATCGAGTCGCGTCAACTTGTAAATGGCTTTAAAATCTGTGACTCTCCCCTCGGTATGTGCCCTACTGCCTGACGGATATAAACTGTCACATTCTAGTTTCTCCAGAGAGTAAAAGAGAAATATATGTATGTGTGTGTGTGATATATATGTGATATATATGTATATCACACACACACATACATAGATACATAACTGTGACACTGCCTTCATAGCTTTGCCTGGTGTTAGGATTTAATACAACAGAATTCACTAGAACGAGATGATGAGCCTTGTTTAGAAGCATTACTTAAAAGTGGCGACTTGAAGGATTTCAGGAATTATTCAAAGACTTTCTGGCTTTATATTGTTCGTTTTTTAAGGAGCCAGGAATGTGCCTTTTACCCAGTGTCCTTCGCTGCCCTTTTCAGGCAGCAATCGGCACTCCTGACACTTGGTTAAGCCTCAGGACTTAAAAAGATCATTTCCTCGAACACTAATTTGAGCGAAATCTGGATTCAGAGTGTGGGTTTACACGCCCAGCTCGAATGTCTAATGTATCAAATCCTCGTTAACGAACGGCCCGCTCCGTGGCCGTGTCAGCCAAAGGTCAGCCCCATGCAACAGGGCAGCGCGGTTCAAAAGCGCTCTTCCAGCGCCCTGCCTCCCCCTCCTCGCACCCCCCCCCCACTGCAAAATCCATCTTTCACATTTCAATAATAGAGAACGGGGAGTTCCAACGAGAAATGCCAAGGTTGTTTTTCTTTCTTTCCTGTTTCCCTCCCCTTAGTGACTTGTAAACGACGTGTCCTAAGGCAACTACTGAAAAATTAAGTTTATTTTTTCCAGTGGGAAGGGAGTGGAGTTAGTGGACAAGGTAATTGTCGAAATGCCCTCGTGAGGCACGTATATTTGAGAAGCTGCGACGCTTAGAAATCTTCACTTAAAAATAGTAATAATAGTAACTTCACAGCATTCAAATGAAAGCCATGAATAAACTTTGTTAGGGACCTCAGGGATTAGAAACTCCTTAGGGGAAGGGGCAATTCTCCTGGCCCGCTATTCCCCCCTCCCCCGCCCCCAACACACACACACACACACTTCAGAGACCAGCAGAAAGCTTATTCTTAAAAGATAGCTTTGGTGGATGTCCACAGGGACAAAGAGGATCCAGGAGAGGAGGCTGGACCCTCTACGCTCCCTCCTCACTGGGGAGCCCCGCGACGTTTCTGACTACCGTGGGGTGCTCGGAGTTCATACACACACCAGCCGCAGAGGCCGGACTGGCGCGGCGGCTCCTCAGGAGCCCAACTTCTCGGCGCGCGCCTCGAGCCACGCGCGCGCACGCAGCCGCGGGCCCAGTTGGCCGAAAGGTGGCGGGGCGGGGTGAGGGAAGAACGCGACTTACCGGGTCTGGGGTCTAGATTTCGGGCAAGGTTGGCAGCAGATTGAGGCCGGGCAGACAGTCAGTCCTACCGGAGACGGGCAATTTGGACAGGGACTGAGGCGCAACTGGGGCGGGGAGGAAAGCGCCTGTCCGGTTTGGGGTCCCTCTCCCCTTGGCCCGGGCCTGCGCCCCCCCGCCGTCGCCTTCGCAGACGCAACTCGGCCAGGCCAGGGGAGGCCCCAGAGCCCGCCTCGCCGCCTCAAATCAGAGCCTCCAGGCCTCCGGGGCTCTGGCGCCGACCCCGGGGGCGCCCGGGGGAGGTGGGGGCGGGGAAGGGGCGTCCCCACTTTCCAGCGCGGGAGAGGGCAACCGCGTCGCCCGCACGGACGCTGACCGCCAAGCAGAGGAGCCGGGCAAGTCCGCTGCGCTGGGCCGCTGGCTGGCAGACCCCGGCCCGCTCCCCCCACCCGCCCCTCCTTTCCCTCTCGCCCTTCGCCAAATGAAAAGGGTTCTTTGGACCTTGGCCTTTTGGGCAAGAACGCAGGAACCCACGCTGGGTTGGAGCTTTCTGCTCTGAGGAACCTGACACAGGTCTTCGTAATTAGCGTGGAGTTGATAAGAGTCTAGCTCGCACCCGCCCCCAACATATTCAAACACAAAAGGACCCAAATTGCGAACGGGTTTCCTCTGAGGTAGCCCTTGTGGCGGGGGTTCGGTGGATCGAGGGATTCCTCGCCTCTGAGTAGACGCCTGGGGGCTCTGTCCTCTGGGGATCTAGGACAAGAGAACTCTCGGGCGCCAACCCCTTTCCACCCAGTCCCTGGGACCGCTTCTAGGCTGAGTAGCTTCTGCCAGGCGGCCCTGGGCCTAGGTCCTGGTGGCTTTTCTCTGACCATCCTGGTGTTATTGAGCTCCGAGACTCGGAAGCTGGGTGGGAGGAAAGGCCTTTTCCTAGTAGGAACGTTTCTAAAACCCTTCTGCTGCACCTCCAGGTTCAAAGCTGAAGACTTGGCGAATGGTGGCTGTCAGGTGAAATGATACTATGGCCCCCGGATCTCAGAACTGGTGGGAGTGAAGCTGGCCGTGGGTTAGACGCAGGGCGAACCAGGCAATGACAAAAGGCCTTTCCTGTTGGCAGTGGGGTAAGCAAGAGGGGTGGGCGCCATGGAATGGATCTGTCCGTTCAAAGTAAAATCCAGAGGAGAATTGGAACCTGTCTGGCAGCCATTTTCTGATGTCATGGTACCTTGGATTTTGACTAAAAACACCCAAAGACAACTCTATAGACGTTGGTGTGAGGAACGAGTGACCCAGGGACCCTCCACTACCCCTCCCCTTTGTTTACAAGTGCTGGTCACTCCACCAGACCGGTCATGCACTGGCTCTGGAAATGTCAGTGCACTGGCCACAAAATATCATGCAATGTTCAGAACCCCAAGAATGTCAGCAGGAGAGGAAAGCAATAGCCCTGTGCCTGAACTCTGGCTTTCTCTAACCAAACCCTACACATTTCAGGTCTCATGGCCAGGGCAGTTCCTCCACGAGTTGTCATATTTGCGCCACCTAAGCACGATTGAGGTGAACAGGACTATACCAGCTCTTAAACATGCAAGCTGACAAGTATCATTTGGGAGGGTGGAGTGGATCGAGCAAGCGGCTGATAGTCCCCTACACAGGTATGTAAGGCCTGGGTCACAGCCAGAGAGAGGAATAGGAACCCAAAAGAGAAAGGACAAGGAGGAGAAAGACAAACAGACAAAGACAGGCGGACACTCAGGCCTAGATCATGGAAAGAAAAAGAGGGTGGGAGCTAGGAAAACCCTTAGTGTCCCGCCCCCCAACTCAGGCTTCGGCTCTGTCTAGGGGCCAGGTGACTGGAGGGAATGTCTTTTCCAAGGAGCCAAGGGATATGAGAACAGCCAGGAAGAGGACAGGAGGAGGACGGCTCATAAGTGGACACTATTCACTCCTCGCAGCCCGCCGCCCGCGGCCCTTAGGAAAGCGGAGACTGCGGGGCCGGCTCAGTGGCTGGAGCCTACTCTGCCTGGCTTTGTGAACTCAAACCAGCGCGGTTTCAAATCAAACACGTGCAGCTTCTTCGCCGCACTATTTTGGCAGCCCCACCAGCGGCTTTCATCCGCCAGAGCCTCAGAACTATTCCTCCGTGGGCTGCGTGGGCGGGGGCGCCTCATGCATATTCATCAGCACGTGGAACCGCGGGCCGCGGGCCGCGCATGCGCACTGCTCTCCCAGCTCCAGCCCCAGCCCGCGGCAGCCACTTGGAAAGCGCCCCGCCGGGCTGCAGGGTGGCGCAGGGGTCCCCTCAAAAGCTGACCGCCAGGCCTTATGTGGAAGTGCTGTGAGGAAAGGCTTGCTGTTCCACCCTGCCACAACTAACCCACCTCCAAAGTCTGTGTTTATACATTTTCAAGAAATTTTCCAGGACAAAAATCTCCCTTGACTCATAGATTCACCCACCCCTATCCCTTCTCGTGGTTTTACCTTCCTCCACAACTTTCAGTTTTCGTTGCCAGAGGCTAGGGTTTTCCCGGATACACGGAAAAAATGTAAAAAGGAATCAGGATGTGAGCTTCTCTCACTCTCATCCTGTTTTCTGTAGCTTAATTGAATTGTTACACAAAAGACATGCAAAGACATAATTTTTTTTAAAGTTTGCTAAGGTCGATAGCCTTCGAGCGTCTGGTTTTTTTTAAATATATAATTCGTATGTTTATATCCACACTTAACTGTTGATTCTTGTATATGCTGTCAGTGAAAATATCACTCTTTCACAACCAGTGAATTCTTACGCATGTAATTACAAAGATGACTCTCAATCATCAGAGGCAGCTAAAATTTTGTGGACAATTGACAGAAAATAGTAAGTCTCTAGTATCATTGCCAAGCAATATCATTTCTATACTAGATAGCTAAATCTAGTTTCTTATTCTTGAAAAACCTACCTCCAATACATCATCAATTGGAAACTTAATAGTGTTTTAGGTCCTTGCCCTAAAGTGGAAATAAAATTTAGGAGCTAATGCCAGAATTCAGCTTGCACGGTAAAAATAGACCCTGGTTTGGCCTGATTGGGTTTCCTCTTGCTTAATGAGACACTCTGGAGTGAACCAGCCTTGCACAGATTAATGGAGAACATTGCCCATATTTTGTGTGTATTATGCCATTATATTTGCAACCAACTTTGAGGAAAAGGCTCAAATGTGACATACTATAGGAAGTTATTAACATTTTTTCTTATTTCTTGCCCCAAACTAGTGATTATCATTTGAAAAAAATAGATTGCTGTATAGTTACCCCCAGAAAGCCTTACATTCTATAGCTAACCAGTTTAAATGGGTACGTATTACTGATAGTGAATGGGGTGGTAAAAAACTGAAAGAAAAAAAAAAACCTAGGTAATGTGAACCTTTAATGGTTTGCCTGGCAGAGATGAGGTAAATCTTTCCATTGCCACTCTATTTTCAAGAATTCTAAAACCAGAGAGTGACATCAACTGTGACCAATTTTATAAAAGCAACACTTTGTTTTTCTAATATGAACACACAGTTCTAAGAACTACACTTAATGCTAGGAGGAAACAAGAACTCTGTACCTAGAGAAGAGAAAATAAATTTGTAATTAGTACTTTGAGTTGGAAAAAAGAAAGACATGTGAGCTCGGAATCTGCTGACTTCATATCCTAGTTCACAAATAATCAAAGGCACAAGCTCAGTGCCCTCATTTTGAGTTTGCTGGACCACATATAGTTACTCCTCAACCCATTTTTAAACTGACGCTGCTCTTTAAGGACCAGGGCCTTCCCCAGCCTGCTTCCTGGGAAGCAGTGTGAGTATGCTCAGGTACTGACTCCACTAGCACTGATTCACAAGGGGTCCAGGACATTGATGACTACTTGACCTCAAAAAGGGAACCATCAGGAAGGTTTCAGGGCCAGGTAAGGTATTTGGGGAATGTAGTTCTGTCCCCAGCCCTTTAAAAGTTCTGAGAAAACTTCACAATCAACAAATAAAAACATCTAAATGCCAGGCCCATCAGCAAAGAAGGTTAGTGCTATTTTCATTGTCAGCTAAAGCGCAAAAAAAAAAAAAAAGGAAAAAGAAAAAAAATGTTAAGCATATGGGGCAATTGAAAGGTTACATCTTTCTTTTGGAGGTAGTTTGCTTCTTAAAGGTTAACTTGAATGCTTGACTTTAAAAAATCAAAATCATCAGCTGTAAATGCTTAAAGCAGTTGGGGGTAGCTTTTGAAGAAGAAAACAAAGGGTCTGAAATGTTTGAAAATTGCTTAGCCCTCCTATAAGTGGTACTGGTATATTTACATGCTTACTCTGTACATGTACACACACACACATACCACAACTCATTCCTCTTCAATTCTCAAATATGATTGCTTGTACTCAGACATTTTTTTGTTGACACAGTATAACTTTTTAATACCTTGTTAGCCATTCTAATCATTTGATAGTAACAAAATACAGTGCAGTCAAAATATGAACCAGGACAGCTTTCTGCCTAAATCAAAATCCACAGCTACACACAGAAACCAGCCATTTGCAGCATCTTCAGCTGCTGCTAAATAGGGTCTAACAATATATTTCGCTGTTCACATTCATGTATTTCAAAACCTAATAGCCCATGAAGAAAAGTATGAAGAATTCATCTCAAGAAGCAGACATTAAAGGTACCAGAACAATAATAGACTACATTTAAGTTTGAAGCATTATTTTAGGAAACCTACATCATGAATGACTTTTTCTCTATGGTGAGTGTTGGAGAAGAGAATACATAAAGGGGGTTGACACAAATATTAACTTCTACTATAAAAGTTCCTTTCCTGTGAGTGAGATTAGTCACAAACACAAACACAGTACCCCTCAAATGTTTTTCTAAAAAAGTATTTGGCCTCCAGTGTCTACAAAATTTTCTTAAATATGAAACTGGAAGTAAATATCTATAAAATTTATCTTTAAAATATCCTATTTAAATCATATATCATAGTATGATATTTAATTATTCTACTGTGATATTAAAGTTTAAAAGGGCATCAGGTACATAAGAAATAGTAAAACATTTATACTTCCAAATTAGAAGTAAACTTCTTTCAGGAATGGTCAAAGAAAAAATGCCCACATTTACTACCCTCCTAAATGCACTAACAAAGTTACAAAAGTACTATTGCTATGATGATGATGATGATGATGATGATGATCATTATCATACTTCTATCAGGGTCTCAGACATCCTGATCTCTAAAGGAAAGGGGAAGGATTATTAACTGAGGTGTTTATCTTTTTTTCCTAAAGAGATGAGCTATTTTTATTCCTCTTTCAGTTTATTAATTTGGGGGCCCCATGTCTGGAGTCACTTCAAATACTATGCCATTAGTCAATTTTAGACCTCCAAAACCAACTAGGATCAGCTTTTGGTCTCACAAATTTTCAGAAACAGCAGCTATTCCTGCTTAGGTGTTCAACTTCCTTAAAATCTCACCAAATCTTGCAAGGTGGCGCTCTTTTCATGAGAGGTTGATACTTACTCCTCTAAATCACAGTAACATTTTTAAAAAAGTTAAACACCACCATCCTCAGTTTTTGATGTGCTGCAGAAAGTGCATCCAATCCCCTCACCGAAGAAAACTTTGTTGACTACAATTGACATATACAAATAGCAAGTGATGAAAGGACAAGTCAAAAAAAATTTAAGAGAATTGAACATTTTGATTTTGCAATTGCTCAATGGTACATTTTGAAACAGATGAGAGTATCTTAAGGGGTTCTCAACCTCTTGAGAGTTTTTCCCTCTTGCCTTCCTTCTCAGGATCAATATGGCCCGTGACGTCCTGAACACACATAGTGTGTTAAAATGCAAGTCTGGGTTCCTCCTTGCCTACACTGAGGTCAGTTTCTGCCTCCTGCTCTGACACATCCACACCCTTGTAGCTACAGCCCAGGCCCTGATTTGTGATCTCCGTACGTTGTCTGCTTAATGGGGCGATCATGCAAGCTACAACCAGAGACAAAGAAGCCCGCGTTCCTACCAGCGCAGCTAACTTCGAGGGAGCAGTATAGCTTGCAAATCTATCAAACTAAACTGCAAGAAAGACAATCTGATTTAGAGAAAAGGCGTTCTGCTACAGTCATTAAGCACAAGTAATTTAGATTTTTTATATTGTCTCCTCATTTACAAATTTACTGTATCAACGCCACCCAATGGAACGAATTTCTTAAGTAAATGAGAAATAAATAAAAGAGAAAGATAATCAAATTACGTAAAATAATTCTCTTCCCTAGATGTATTTTCGAGAGAACTAATAATAGTGGCAAAATTATAGGAATAATAACATATCATAGGAAGTAATTAATTTAAATTAGCATCACGTTTGAAAAAATATAAGTAAAACGCTTTATGGACTTTTACTTTTGTACAAAGAAGGAAGGCTTGGAAAAGCATGCATCGACATCCTGAAAATTAGTTATGGCCATAAATGGTTTAATTGAAGACAGCAATTTAAAATATGATATTGTAAATCTGCAACCCGGTTTCAGCTCGGGGAATTTAATTTGGGGGATAGCGGAACCCTCGGCTGCAAGTTCATTTGCAACGCTGCAGAGCGAGCCCCTGAGCTTCTGACAATTCGCCTACATTAATATTGATGTCGCCTGTGCAATCTATTTCTGTTATTTTTATGGTTGTTATTCTACGTCTGCAAAGGTCATTTAAATTATACTGCGACCGAAAATTTGTTTCATAAATTTTGATATAAATACTAATTACACCCTCTCGGAGAGCCAGCAGGGTAGCGTTCATTTATCACGTTTATACGACCTGCGATGACAGAAAGGGAAGGCGAGGGAGACTGGTGAGCTTTTCCAGGGACCCTCTAAGGCTGGCAGAAGAGGCAGCAGGTTGCTGGGGGTGAAGAAGAAATTCCTACCACAATCACTGAGATTTAAGAATCTTTAATAAGGTACGAAAGGTTACCAAACAGTTCTGGAAACTAAAGTGTACATACGAGTTCTTCTAGCCATAAATATTGAATAGCTGTAACATGAATAAACCGGCCCTTTACATGCGGATAAATATGGAAACTAGGAATTATATACATTATGTGGTTGTATCTTTTGCCAAAAGTAACGGACAGTTATAGTTTATATCTTTTTTTAATATCACTTTACATAAACAAATGGAACAGTTTGACACGCAGATCCAGGCTCGTACTATACGAATTCTTGACAGGACGTGAAACAACATTTTACTGCACTAAAGTACTTAGACTTTGGGACGAAATGTTTGCACTTTATACAAAAAAAGCACATTAATACCAATAATATTCTGTTAGGTCGACGTGAAGACTGTAATCGTACAAAGTAATTCACATTTTGGTACACATTTACTAGAACATTCTTGCCATTCAGTACAAACAGTTGGCTTTCGGCCACCCACCCCCCTCCCCTCTCCCTCCCCCTCCCGCCCGGCCCCTCCCCCCTCCCCCAATGCAAAGACCACAACTCCACGATCCCGCCCGCCCGTTCCAACCGAGATATAACTATATACAGAATCCAACAGTACAGTTTTAAGCTAATAATTCTGTATGTACAAGAATGCAAAGCAAAAAAAGAAAGAAAGAAAGAAAGAAAAACCGAATCCCAGAGAGCCTGTTCGGATTCCGAGGAGAAACTGGCCCTCAGGGTTGGCGGCATTTGGTCAGGCGGCCGCCTTCTCCTCGACGCCCCCCACCCCCCACCCCTTGGCTACCAAGCCTTTGCCAAAAAAAGAAAAGGAAAGAAAAAGAGGGGGGGAAATTAAAGGTTCGGTGCCTTTTCTCTCTTACTCGGTCCTGGGTCTATTGGCAGGTTTAGAAAAAATAGGATTGTGAGGGTGTGGGTGGGGGCTGTTTTGATGCTCAGGGTTCTTTCAGTAATATGTTGTATACGTGTGTGTGTTCAGTCTCTTAAATAGGGTTTTGTTCGGTGTTTTGTTTCCGATTTTAAACGTACCATTCGTTAAAATTGGAAGAGAGCGTGCTGTGGCCGGCTGTGTGGTGGACCGCGGAGGAGGAGGGCGACAGGGAGCTGGTGGTCGGGTTGTCTGTGGAGGGCGACACGATGGTGGGTGGCGTGGAGGACTCGTAGCCCGAGCTGGCGGCCGGCGAAGGTTGTGAGCCCTGCGAGGAGGATTCGTGGACCTGCGGGAATAAAGTCGCGTTTTTACGGAGATAAAGAGCCGGCGCGGCGGCCGCCTAGGAGGGGTGAAGGCGGAGTGCCGCCTCCAAGCGCGCCCCCCCCCGCCCCCCGAGCCATGGATCCCCTTCAACTCAAGGGGGGCCCGACCAGCGGGACTTGGGTTTGCTTGTTCCGCCTGGCCCTGCAGAGGCAGTGCTCCAGGGAGGGACAGTGCCCCCCGGGACTCACAAAAGAAAATAGATCTGGGAACTGGGAGGCTGGATGTGAGGCCGGAGCCAGAGACGGTCCCTCCCTCAGCCGCTGAACTTTGTTTGCTTAGATTTCGGTGAGCAAGCGCTCAGGCCTGCCTGCAAGACCCCAACTCTGCCCAGCGCTGCCAGCCAAGCCACCATGGCCACAGCTTCGGCAGCATCAACCCGCTGGGACGGCCCTAGCTCCACATCAGTCACAGCGTCTGCTCAAGTGCTCACTTCCTTTGACTTTTATTATTAAACGGCAAATTTAGAACGGCCTTGGGTGCCCCCCTCCCCTTTTCCAGCCCCCGCCCTCTCTGCCCAGCCCCACTAAGTGGAGAGGAACCATTGCCTTTCCGCCTCCACCAGCTCCTGTCACCGCCCGGCTGCCACTCGCCGCCCGACCCCGGCCGCAGAGCTGAGCGGGCTCTTGGCTCCAAGGCCGGCGGCGAGAGCGCGGCGATTACCTTCATGTGTTTGCGCAACGAGCTGGGGTGCGTGTAGGACTTGTCGCACATCTTGCAAAGATAGGGCTTGTCGCTTGTGTGCACGTGCATGTGCTTCTTGCGATCGCTGCTGTTGGCAAAGCGTCGGTCGCAGCCTTCGAACTCGCACTTGAAGGGCTTCTCCCCTGGTGCGAAAGGCGAGAAACAAAGTTCTGGTTAGAACAACCCCCGCCATTCTCTTTAAAAATTCAAACAAATAGAAAAAATAAAAACAAAACAAAACAAAAAGGCAGCGGCCCAGCATTAGCACTTTGCAAGCTCAAAACCCGGGTCTTTAATAAAGTCATATATAGGCAATGGAATTGTAACTATCTGAACTATTTTAACTTCTAATCCAATTAGATCCAGATTTTATTATTTTATTATTAGCAGTAGTAGTAATGCTGGTAGTTTTTTAGATCCCAGAGTAGCAGCAGTGCTGGTGGCTGCTTTTTCGGCACGGGGCTGTACAAGATGACTTCGGGCAGCTTCTACCTAGCTCTCGGTTTCTAATTTTCACATTCTGGGCTGATTCTCCTGCTGTTTTGCTCTTCTCTCCTCCCCCTACCCCTCCCCGACGCTCCGCACCCCCCTCGTCGCCGCCCCCACCCCACCCCACCCCCTATACACACTCACATTTTATAGGGTAATCTGGGCCAAGAGCTCGGCGCCGCAAGTTCTTCCCTGACACCGGCGTTAAACACCAAGTTCCAAGTGCGGTTCTCAGAAAACACCCGGGCGAACCAGAACAGGGAAGCAGCCTGGATTCCTGGCCTTGTTAGCCCAAGAGACTCAGAATGGCCTGCCCGACCCAGGCTACAGCCCTGCGCTCGCTGCGAACTTTTATTTGTTCCCAACCGATCTCTTTTATTTTTAAAGGCCAACTCAGGGCATTCGGTGTTTTGAAAGCCTTCTCACAGAATCTAATTGACCAAAAGGACTTCCCTGTCTACCGACTCTCCTGACTTCTGAAGCCTACTTACAAACAAGTCACTACTAGAATTGGAGCTCTTAAAATATGCGTAAGCCGCCAAAAGCCGCCTCAGGCCCGACTTACTTGCTTTTTGCCACTACCCACGCCCCCCTTTTCTGTCTCTGTTTTTGTTTCTTTCCATGCTCCTTCACTGATTTCCTCCAGCTTCCTCAGTTCCTTCCTTTGGCAAAGTCCTCACTAAGGTGCGTAGAGAATGATGCTGGCCTGAAGCAAACATTTAGATTTGCCTGCAACTGGAGCGGCTGGCGCCTCGGCAGACGCCGGAGCCAGCTAGCCATCTATCCCGGCTCCGCGCGCACGAAGGGCTCCGTAAAGCCATGTTTGACTCTTCTCTCTCGGCGTTTCTTATTTCTCATTTTAAAATCTATATCCCTAGATCCTTCTGGTCCGACCCCCTCTGTACTTTATTAGCATTTCAAGCCTTAAACTAAAAACCAGTTCACACTTTCTCTGGCTGCTGGAACCTGACTTCCAGACCCAGCCAAGGTCGTTTTTGCTCACCCCCGCCTCTGACTTTTGGATTTCGGGTCCCAGGCCCGGGATAGGGAGCGGGGGATGTCAGGGAAAGCAGTTTCCGTACCTGTGTGCGTCCTTTTGTGGATCTTTAAGTTCTCAGAACGAGCGAAGACCTTGCCGCAGCCAGGGAAGGGGCAGGGGAAGGGCTTCTCGCCAGTGTGTACGCGAATGTGGTTGACCAGTTTGTATTTGGCTTTGAAGGGCTTGCCCTCGCGCGGACACTCCTCCCAGAAGCAGATGTGGTTGCTCTGCTCTGGTCCGCCGACGTGCTCTACGGTGACGTGCGTGACCAGCTCGTGCATGGTGCTGAAAGTTTTGTTGCACGACTTTTTGGGGTTGGCCAGCTGCTCGGGCTCGATCCACTTGCAGATGAGCTCCTGTTTGATGGGCTGGCGCATGTAGCGGAAGAAAGCGCCGGCGCCGTGATGCGCGGCCATGTTCACGTTCATGGGCCCGTAGCCGTGCAGCTGCGGCGCGGCATAGTGCTCTGAACGCGGACTGGTCACCTGGCCGTACTGCTCAGGCCGCGGGTACATGTCCCCCGAGAAGCCAAGCCTCATCTGCCCGTTGACCACGTTGGGCGACGCATGGCCCGCCGCCTGCTCGTGAAGGCCGGGGAAAAGGAGGTGGCCCGCGGCGTCCGTGTGGCCGTGTGGGCCCCCGAAGCCCCCGGCCGAAGCCGCGAACAGACTGTGTTGCGCGCTGGCTGCAGCCGCCGCGTCGCCAAAGCCCCGGTTGCGGAACAGAAAGTCCCGCGTGGAGTTGAAGGCTGCGCTGGAATAGGAGCCTACGTGGCCCGGGTGGTGGTGATGTCCCAGGGCCGCCGCAGCCGCGTAGCCCGGAGCCTGCGATGTGAAGGCCGTCTGGCCCGCGGAGGCCAGCTCGTGCGAGCTGGGGTTGAGCTTGAAAGCGCCCATGCCGTCGGCGAACGGATTGATGCCCAGGCCCACGTCGCGCTCGGCCACGTCGCCCGCCGAGTGGTGGCGGGACGCGCCAAAGGTGGTCACGCCGATCGCAGGGTACTGGGGGCCAGCGTCCAGGAGCATCGTGGCTGCTCGGGGCGAGCCCCGGCCTCCCCCGCCCCCCCCACCCTCGCCCGCCGAGAAGGGAAAAACAGGAGGAGGAGGAGGAACGGGAGGCGGAGGAAGAGGAGGAAGAAGAAGAGGAGGGAGGAGGAGTCGACCCACCTCGCGAAGTCCTAGCCGGCAGGCAGCGGCGCGGCGCGCCCGGGCTCCCGCCTGGCCAAGCGCGGGGAAGCCGGACGGCTGCGGGCCGCGAGCAAGGCGGGCTCCGGCGCCCGCCGAGCAGACCCTGCCGGCCCGGCTCGCACTTTCTCGCCGCTCAGTCTCTGCCGAGAGGATCCCACGTCAAGGCTGCCCAAGGAAAGGCATGGAGCATCTCAGCCCCCCAAAAAAACTTCCTCCCGGATTTGTAGCATAGAGGAATGTGAGCGCCGGAGCCGCGACTGCTCGCCCTCTCTCCTCCTCGCTCCGTACGCCCCTCCTCACTTCTCCACTAGCCCCTCGCCCTTTCTTTTCTCTCTCTCTCTCTCCTTTCTCTCAGGCTCGCCTCCTCGCTCCTTCACTCTCCTTTTTCCCCCTCTGCTTTTTGCAAAAAAAAAAAGGGGGGGGGAGGGGGAGAAAAAAAGAAAGAAAGGAAAAGCCAAAGAAAAGGCGCAAATCATGCACAATATTGTCTTTTGCGGTTTATCTTCCTGGGGAGAAACTTTCACCTCCTCAGCCGGGCGGTGAGCGCGAGACTGATAGCAGCAATCATTCCTGCAGATAAATGAATTGAAAGGACGACACCGTCCCCCCCTTGATGAATGGGAGCAGGGGGAGACGTCACGTGCTGCTGACGCGGGCGCCCATTGGTGTGCCCGCACTCCCCCCGCCCGCAGCCGCCGCGCCAACGGAGGGCGCGCCGAGGCGCCGCGCGCCGTTCATTGGCCCGCCCGCCTCATCAATCCCAGGTATTGTAAAGCGCTTGACATCCCCTTTTGACAAACAGGGCTGCCAGGAGTAGCAACTTTTTTTTTTAGCCAAAATTTTCCCTCTTCTCATGGAAAAACATTTTTGCCACGATTTCTTTTCCTTTTCGCAGTCATGCACATTCTCTCTCTCTTTATTCTTATCCCTCTCCCTCTCTCTCTTCCTCTCCATCTCTCTGTTTCTCTCCTTCTCTATCTTGTCCTTCTTCAAACCTGCTCTTAGCTGAGCGATTAGCGAATTCGGGAGTCTCCGAGAACAGGAGGCGGGGATGGGGCTGGTAAACACAGCTAAGGCACTTCCAGAATGTCCCGATTCAGCAACTTTCTTTTCTTTCTTTCCCCCTCTCCCCGCCTTGGAGGGCAGCAAAGGAGGCTTTTGTTATTTGCTCCTTTTGAAGTTCTCTTCCCTCTTGCTTCGTCCCCCTCCTGTTTATAATTTAAGATCTCGGGAGCACACAGGCACTCCACTCTCTCTTTACAAGAAATGTGATTTCTCAGGATAACTGTTTGCCTCGATTTTCTCACTTTTATCAAATCTATCAGGCTTCCTGCTCCCTCCTTCCTCCCCCTCCCCAAAATAAGCACAGGTGGATGGGAGCCCTAACTTTGCAGGTTGAGGGTTTTTGTTGTTGTTGCTGTTGTTAGCAAATTGAAAACATTGTTGCCGATTTTTCCTTTTTTCCTCTCTTGTGTTATTCTATTCTTTTCTCTCTTTCCCCTAGTCTCCCTTGTCTGCCCCCGCTAACCCCTCCCTCTGCACTCCTGTTCCCAACCCGGGCCCCTTTCATTCAGGTAAAACTGTAAATTTCCCAACGCGCCATTGTTCTTCAGGACTGCCCAAAGCTCCCTAGAAATCCCCGAATACTTTTTTGGTATTTAAATCTCCGATAGATAGGACCAATGTAAATTTTGTGACATTCAAACCTTTTCTAGTTCACAAATCAGTCACCCTTGTCACAGTTATTGAAATTCCGCAACTCGCCACACCAGGACGGTGGAAAAAGCGGGCGCGGTCTTTGTTGCCGACCAGGCTTTTGATCGCCAGAGAAAATTTACTTACCTTCAGATGAGTGAGCAGAAAAAGAAATAACACTCCCTTTGATTTAGTTAGGAAAATGCAGACATTTGGATTCAGTGCAAACATACAACACTCGCTTGTTTTCGCGATGCGGCCCTCGATTAACCTGTCTTTGCCCAGCGCAAAGTCTATTCAACAACTGCGCGTAGTTGCTTTTTGTCCCGTCCACAAAGAGCCATTGACTATATATTAAAATGATTGTTGAAAGGTAGAGGAGTATGGCACTTAAAAGCAGGGGGGAAAAATCCCTGTGACTCAATCAATTAAGGCGAGCAACATTTATGCATTTCAAAAAATGCACGCGGATGCGGGGGGTTGGGGGATGAAGGTTGCATTTCTCCGCAGCTCTGTTTAAAACCCAACAGCCTGGGCCGAGGGTTTAGCTGAAGCGTCTGCATATTCATTAGGTCTAATTATTTTCTAGTAAGGAAAACACAAAAAGCCAAGAGTCGGAATCCTTCAATTTGCCCTTTGTTTCTAACTTCATTTGGCTTCTTTGCAGCTGAATCAGAGCCCTAAACTCTTTTCCCAGACAAAGAGACCTCAACTCATCCTTTCACAGGCGGCCCCGTTAGGAAACTCACCAGTGCCCGGGCGAGAGGAAAATGAAAATGAGTATTTTTTGCCCGGTTTCCTGCTCAGGTTGCCCATGTTGGAGAAAGGCAGGGTCAGCGTCGGCCTCTCCTCTTTTCTGGTTTTCTGGGCTTTTCATCGACCAGATTCTTGCTTGGGGTTGACGAGCTGAGCTGCCCTTTCCCTGGGCTCTCCCTGCTCAAAACTAGACATCTGTAGCTGGGATGGTTTCCCGGTGTCTGACGGGACCTGGCCGAGCTTTGTGCTTGTTGTGCTGGGAAATAGAAATTTGAGAACGAAAAAAAAAATTCAAATATTCGGTCCCCAGCAACAAGTCTGAGTACAGCAGCCCCCGAATTCCCTGCCAACGTTGAGTGGAACAAGGATGGGGAATGGAGGCAAAGGGCTGGGGCTTGAGGAGTGGGTTTTTTAAGGAACTATTACACACTTTGTTCAAAAAAGATATGTCAGAGCCACTCAGAGTCTTTTCTGCTGCCTACAAGGGGAATTTGGATCCTGCCTCCACTGCGGTTGTAAAATCCTATCTGCAAGGAGAAGTGTTCTCCAGAGGCTGTGCTGCTTTCACCAGGGGGAACAAATATTGAACCCACCTCGCCTGCCTTTCAAAAAAAATAAGGGAGGGGACCTGAGGGGAGAAGGGTAGCCATTGGGAGGGGGAGAGGGAAAATAATTCTTCAAAAAAGAAAAGTCAGTCCTCTCCTCTCCAGTCCGTGGAAAATCCAAGGGGGACGTTGAGAAGAGGGTATTTTTAGGAAACGCGTCCAAATATACAGGGTAAGAGTGAATGTGAGAAAAAAAAAAGTTGTGGGTTGTAGAAGTTATCAAGTGGGATTTGCGGCGCTCTCTGCAGGAAACGCAAGCGGCTCCAGTTCAAAGCCACATGCACCAACGTGACATATAAGCCATTAAAATATCATCCTGACGGCTCATTTCTGCTTCATCATACATTCCCTAACTGCTTCCCGAAAGCTGGAAAAAGAGAAATGAAAGATGACCGCCTCGCTGGAACCACAAAAGAGAGGCTTGGAGGGGTTTGTGGTCCCCCTTCAGCCACCCCAAAGTGATGTGCAGAAATGAGGCGATCCTGGCAACAGGTGGAGCGGGGTAAGTGTGTGAGTCCAGGGGGCAGAGAGACTGGACCTGGACCCTCAGCAGCCAGGTAGGAAGCACCCTTATCGGGGCCATGGGCACCCAAACCCCTTTGGGGTAAGAGGCCCAGCTAGATTTTCTCCCTCACCTCCTCCCTCCTTAGCCCCCCAACCGTAGGGACAGGCCCCACCCCACTGACATTGAGGGGAGGAGGGGGCCCTTACGCCAAGGGGCAGCGCTGGGGATGAGTCCATCCCTTCTTCCCAGAGGGGGTGGTGAAAGGGGGACGAATGGGGCTCCCACTGGCATGCGGACCAAGAGCAGCTTGTTGCCTGCTCGCCTTCTCTCCCCTCCCTGTAGATTGCCTAGGTGCCCACCTTTGGCACAAGAAGGGGAGTCGTGGCCCAGAGCTCCTCTCTCCCCGAGTGAGCCGGGCTCGCGTAGGGAGGGGGTCCCTGAAGGCAGCTTCTCCTCCCTGCCCCCACGGGCATGGCAGGGAAGGGCACGGCTTCTCCTCTCCAGGGTCAAAGGAGCCAAGTTAGCCCTCCTGGCAGCAAGATGACAGAGCTTCTCCACCCCAACCTGATGGGGGACGCCGGCTGGGTCCGCTACAGGGCTGGGATCCTCACCCTCAAGCAGTCTGGTCCTGCCTCAGGATGCTGACCGCTGGGATCCGCCCATTGCTCGCGGCCGGCCATGGGTTTGGGTCTTGGCTTTCTTTCTCCTGGATGCGATCGAAAGCTGCGACTAGCTCTCAAGGGAGAAGGCCGCAGCCACCTGGGATTCTGGGCACTACCCTAGAGGCACTGGAAATTAGGGGCAAGTGGGACGGGAACTGAATCAGGCTGTGAAAGAAAGCTAGAACTGCTTCAAAGGTTTAACCGGAAAGTTTGGGGTTGATGAGTGGTCCATGGGGAAAGCTGGGAGACAGCAAGTTCTTAGGAATGGCAAAGCGGCGTTGGAGGGGCTGTGAGTTGGTGTGCACCGTCTGCAGGAAACTCCCTTTGGATTCCAAGGTCATATTTCTACCCTCTTCCCAACAACACTGGCCTCAGAGCGACCCTGGACGGGGCACCGCGTTCCCTTCCTCTGTCTAGCCACGGGCTGGTTCCAAGGGACGGTTAAATGTCCAGGCTGTTCCTTCAAGTGACCCGCAAACACAGATTCTCTTCTGGGCAGACAGAGGTCGCCCAGTCTTCACCCCGAGCTGGAGGATCCCGGGCTCTTCCCTCTAGGGAACAGAAGAATGAGAAAAGGCTGTCTCACAACCCAGCCTCTCAGCCCAACTTTCTGGTGCTCGAGGGCCCACTGGAGGGGAGCCAGGTAGCTGCCGGGTACAGCTGGCGACTTCAGGCCACGGGCAGAGGCCAAGAGCCGGGTTTTGACTTTGGCCCGGGAGCTCCCAGGCAGCCTGCAGGGCCCCTGCTCTGCACCCGCCCCGCCAGCGGAGCTCTGGCCGAGAGGCGGGCATGACTTTGCCGGCGTGCCTGCGGGTTAATCAGGGTGGAGCAGCGGGGAAGGCTCAGGGACTGAAGTTGCTGGCTTGGGAAGCAGGCTGAAGACGACCTCTGACCTTGGTCAGGCCTGCGCCTGCTAGGGCGACCCCACAACGTGCAGCCTTGGTGTTCCCCCAAAGAAAAATGATGCCTTTTGCCTGTACACACCGGCCCACTGTCAGGGCTCTCCCCTAGCAGAATCAATTACTGAAGCTCATTGGCACTTTTCCTTTTCTCAAGGTGTAGGAAGGAAGGTGGATTCTAAGTCTCCAGGTTGTGCCCTTTGCTGGTGATTCAGTGCTCAGGGCTGGTGTGAGGAGACAAGTCAGGAGCAATCATTTGGGGAAAACCAAGCTGAGTGTTTTTGAGGTTTATATATATCTGGGTTGGTGGGGAACTCAGATCTAGGGGCCCAAGGACTGCTCCTAGATTTTTCCACTCATCCTTCAGCGAGATGACTGGCTTGTTAAGTAGAGTCAGAATTTGAACCAAAGGAGGAGGTATTTACCTGGGTTCGGTGTACAGGCCAGTGATGGAGCTGCTACAGGAGTAGCTTAAGGTCGGTCCCAGTTGCCTGCCTGAAGTCCAGCCTCTGAAACGTTTGTTTGCATGTCTGTGGGTTTCTAATGCACAAAAGACTGCCAGGACCTTGGGGTAGAAATGACCCAGGCCTCTTAAGTGGAGGGCTCGGGGACAGCATTGCGGGTGGACAGAGTTCTCTAGGGAAACTCACACCCATTTCCCTCTGAAGCAAAAAAGTAAATTCTATTAGTTCCAACCAACCAGGACTTTTCCCCGTGCCAGACATCCTGCCATGAGGAAATTTTAGAGCAAGGACGCCCAGCATGCCGCCCTTCTGTAGGAATGCAAAGTTGGGCTTCCTTTCTTTCCTGATTTGTGCAGGAAGGAGCTTCTTACCTTTGGGAACAGATGCCTTTTGGTTAGAAAGAACTGAAAATAAATAAAACCCTCTGGGAAAAGGTGAGTCTAACCCCCTACCCCCACCCCCTCAGGCTTGGACCTCGAAAACAAGGGTGAGGGGAGGGTGAAAACACCCAAGCTAGTTCAAGTCCGGGTTCGGGGCTGAGGGAGGGAGAAAGAGATCTTTGAGCATAGAGAACTGGAAAGCCTTTGAGATAGCAGAGCCCCACTTGGATTTGGCCTGTGGTTCAACAAGTTAAACAACCGCTTGTTCTGGGGGCTGGAGTGTCAAGACAGGCAGACGTCCTCATTGACAGAGAGCTTGCTGTGTTTGTCCAGCCTGAGACCTTTTCAATGACTGTTTGTCTTTCTAGGCCAAATGGAGGGTTGGGGCTGGGTGAATCGCCTCTGTCTGGCTACTCCACTGCCTTTCGCCTTGCCTGACGGATGCAGAAGTCCCCAGGATGGGTTTCAGGCTTTCAGGTGGCCAAAGATTGGGTAGCTCTATCCACAAAGTGAATCTGAAATGAGTGCAAATATTTGAGGGGGTGGAGGGTTATTTATTTCTGACTTTCTTAACTAAGAAATGTGGACAGCAGGATCAGATGATAGAAACGATCCCCCTCATCTGATCAATTTTATAGTAACTTTGAAAAACCAACCAGGGATGCCTTGCAAATGGGTTAGGTGGTGGAAGCCATGTGAGGGTTAAGGATTCCACACCACCATGGCCATAACAGGATCTACAATCTGCAGAGAAATCCCTCTCCTATCAGGACCAACACTCACAACTCAATTTTTAACCTGCTAAACTCCGAGAGGACACCCAGCCCTCCCTCTCACTAAACGTAGTTAACTTAAAGAAAATGTTGGGGGCTTCCCATACAATCAATTTAAATTCTGGAGTTAGAGATGTTTGAACACTGACTGAAAGGGTGCTTAACTCTACCTGCACGGGAGATTCACAAATGAGTTTTAGATAAAAATCTAGTTGGGAAATAATGATTTTTAATATTTTTTAATCACCAGGAATACAGTTTTGCAGTAAATATGTGTACTTCCCAGCACAGTACTCTTTTGCCTCCAATCTTGTAAATAGTCAAAGAAACATAGAAAAGCTCTTCAGACCAACACTTTCTTTCCCTCAGACATTCAGGTGCTTCGGTCTTGCCATACAGACATGTAGGAAATTATTTAACTAGTGATTGTCTCTCTTTTCTTCCCAGACTCAAAGTCAGAAAATGAGATACAAGACTTCTTTGGTGATGAGGAAACGAATACGCCTTTACCGAAACGCCCTGAAAGAGTCAAGTAAGTTAATATCCTCTTTCGACTATTGGTTTGCTGAAGTTATTTTTTAAGTAGGAAGCTATCTTTGTATGTTTCTTTAATTGGTCTTTTGGTTATGTTGGTCATGAGTTTTGGGGTGTTTCTTGAGTTCCAATGAAACTGAGAACAACACCTTGGTGTTTGATGCATTTGCACACAAATCAGCGACACAACGTCCCACCAGCAGCCAGCTAATCCCCCTCAATGCCTACTCATCTGGACGTTCTAGAATTAATATTTGACGACTCTCTCATTGAAACAACCACCCCTGACCTTCTGCAGTTCCACTGTCACATTATTCTATGACATATTCATCTTGAATTCATTTCCGGACGATTTGATTGGAATGAGGTTTGACATGTATTGGCTTCCATGAAAGGAGCAGACTTTGATCTTGGTGATGGGGTTTACATGATATGCATCATCTTTACCAGGGACACCAGCCTTCTGCAATGTGGCAGCAACGATGTTCCCACAATGTGGTGTCTGAACGGGGAGTGACTGACAGGCACTCTGTCAGGAATACCTTCGTTGTGAAGAATTTAATTTAATATTCCATTTAGAATAAGCATATGATTTAGGGTTGAGTGTTTTCCCTTTCAGGCATCTAGTTTTCCTTATTTCAACTACACCACCAGCGGACGGTTGCCTCCAAGGTATTCCCTTGTTCTTAGAAAAAGCAACCTTCTGAACAAAAGTTAAATGGACAACTCAGGAAATGAGTCTCCTCTCTTATTTTGGGATGATTTGATAGCAGAATTCTCAAGAGAGATGTGGTTATTATGTAAAGATGTTGTTCTGGAAGATCCTTTAACCGTGTTTCCTAATCTTTTGTCAAAAGATGTTTTGCAGAACTGGTGCTTGGAAATTAAGTTTTATTCAAGCATATTGTCTTTCATACTCAGTTCCATTAATGGCAATTAAAGCCCAAATTTCCATAGTATAGGGGAGGAAGATATTCCTTTATCTCCAAAACTCTGATAGATCTCATCTCCTTTGTACAATTTGGGCACGGTCCTACAGTAAGCTCCTGGGATTTAAGTTGTCTACCCCCACCCCGCACCCCATAAGACTAGGGACAACCTCTCACCGGAATCTTGAAGTCTGTCTGTGAATAGACTATGAAGACACTTGCCTCTTGTTTTGGTGTTACACTGGCCAGAAACAGGAAAGAAAGGATTGAACAAGTGACTACAGACCTAGGTATAGAACATTCAAGTAACAAGTCTTGTGCTTGGTCAGGCTCTGTACAGTGGCCCTCGGCTCCTGAGATCCTGCTCGGAGTATAACCCATGACAGATAATCATCATTTAACATTGTTTAAAAGATCAAAGTGGAAAAATAGGCCAACTATTGATCTAAAATCTCCCCCACTTCTTTTTCTCTACAAAGAAGAGAAGTTAAGACATTCTCCCATTTGAGGCAGTGATGTGAGGAGCTCTGGAAGATGGTAGGGCCACCAAATGTCATATGTCTATATAGCAGGACTAGAAAATCACTTTAGTTTACGATACAGCTTTGTCATGGCTGGGGTAAACAAGGGTTCTTAAGGCATGATTCTGGGCATGGGAAGGATGTTTGGACTCTGGGGGTGGAACTTGCTCTAAACAGGCCCCCTTGAAAACCTCGAGTGCTCCTTTGACCTCTGCTGAAGATCTGCGGGCTGCAGGATGTCTCTTTTTTTCCCCACAAATCAAGCAGAAAGGTAAACTCAACAACGCTATACCCCCCAGCATAGTTAGGAATAGAATGCTTCAGTCAAGCATTTGGTATTCAGTGTGGTGAGAGAAATTTCTGGAGGAAAAATTCAGAGCACAACTGAGGGACACTACTACTCGTCCTGCTCAAGAATAGTCAATAAAACCTGGAATCCTTGCTACCTGAGCCCTGGAAGGAATGGCCCTGAAAAGTAAAATATTCCTCCCTGACATTGGTGCCCCACCTGCAGTTTGTGTTTAGGTAAATACTGCTTTGGGGCTTATTTCAGAGATATTTCTTGAAGACCCTGATGGCATCATCCAAAGTACCCCGTCTATAAATATTAATGAGTGAAATGGCTTTTTTTCTCCCTATCTCTGTCCTAGGGAAATGTCCCTCAGGACATTGGTCCCATTGCTCTGTTTAGCCAAACAAGGCGTAAACCATGTGGCTCCAAGGAACTTGCAAAGATCAGGCAATCTTAGTGACCTTAGGTTGACTGACCCCTAACTACTCAAGAGGCATCTATCCAGGATGGGTCCAGATGTTTTCAGTGCTTCAAGAGAAGGCTGCATCTGGGAAGGAACTCCCTGGGGCCAGGTTACGGTCGGTGAATTTGGCTGAGTCAGATGTATCTGCCCTTTCACTGTTGGCACAAAAAGCCATGCACATTTTCAAAGCTTTTCAAGGGTAAATTTATTATGAGAAAGTGTGTTGTGTAGAAACAATCTATATATATATAAAGCCTCTACTTCTTATCCCTGGAGTCTATGGAATCAGTGCTTAGAATTCAGGAGGTCCACAAGTTGGGATGGGAAAAAAATTGCATCTTAGTTTTCATCCTATGGCTGTGAGTAGCAAACACAGGATTATTAAAGTTCACTAGCTTCATCAAGCTTTCAAAAGGGCCCATAGCATAAACAACTTAACTATCCCTGTTCTGTACTGTTGTTCAAAGCTTTAGATGCAGATGTGGTCATAGTGTATATACTAAGTGATCCATTTTTGTGCAAATCAGAGTTTTAATGGAAGCCAAAGTAGATGGCGAGTTTGACAAACATCCTGAACAGCAGATTGTAGATCACCTTCTTTCAGATGGGAAAGAAAATATTTTAATTGCTGGACTGCAGCAGAAGTGCCCCAGCACTAAGGCCTGAATGCTCCAGAAGGAGTTGACTAAGTTCTGTGTTGAGGAATGGCTAGGGGAAACAAATGACTGGGCAAGGAGTTTCAGAGAGAGACACACTGGTTTGGTTTTGGGTTTTGGTTTTTGTTGTTTTCAGAGCCCTTCACGGGTTTGCCTAGACATTTTCGCTGTGGGAAGCCTTGATACCACTCACTAAGAAGTGGGAACACCTGCAAACAGGACCTGGCCAGTGCTTTGAGGAAGGGAAAACAGGGTGGGGAAACAGAGAGGAGGCACCTGTGAGCAGAGGGGCTAAATCCCAGAAAGTGAGAGTGTGAAGCCAGGAAAGGAGACAAATCTTCAAAGTGTAGCATCAACACTGCTGTGTGTAAGTCTCCTTGGTTTCCAGAGTAGAAGAGGTTCGGCTGTCAAATGCTCTCCTTCAACTTTTTTTTTTCAGTGCTAACGCAGCATCTATTGGTAGTTTGCTTAAGCTCTTCCGGCTGGAGGAGCAGAAAGACCTGGACTTGTCAAAGCCGAGGGAAATTGTGGAAGTTAATCCCCTGCTAAAATGCAGCCCTGAGTGGGGAACAATGCATTAAATGAAGGTCTCAAAGAATCTGCCAACTATTATAAATAAGTTAATTATTTTAAAAAAATTAAAAGAAACCCGTATTTACTGACCAGGAAATGTTTAAGAATAGTCCTTGGTGCTGGGGATGGGTGGGGCAGCTCAATCAAGGAGTTCTTGTAATCCGTCCAAACTTCTCACCTCTGCTAGGGGAACGGGGTCTTTCACTCAACCCTTAAAAATCCAAGCCTTTCACTGCTTTGAGGGAGCTTTCTATGGCCGCAGGGAGGCCCAAGTACTTACGCTGGCATTTTCGGCTACTGAGTGCAGGGCAGAATTTAGGGCTCTTTAAATCGCCGGGCTGTGCAGCCGGCCCTAGCCGGTCGGCGCAAACAAAGGACACTCCCCTCTGTTTATGCCACACTCGGCTGGGCCAGAACTGAAGGTTTTTCCCACTGGCCGACCCCCAGCCCCAAGACAGCGGAACCCGCAGCCCAGGAGGGCGTCTCGGGAGAGGAGGCCGAGGCCCGCAGTCATTCTGTCTGCCTGGGCCGGGAAACTTGGCAAGCGAAAAAGCCGTGAAGGCAAGCGAAAAAGATAGACTGGCCGGGCCGTGGGCAACAAGTGGCCGGAGGGACCCGAAAGTGGAAGCGATTCTTAAGCCCCTTTTCCCAGAGGCTCTGTCTGGCGGCAGGGTACAGAGCTTCAGCCAGCAAATTAACAGTGTGAGACCTGGGGCTGAGGACCTGCTCCTCGCTGCGCTGCGCTCGCCTTTGTTTCTTTGGCCCATCGGCCCGAGGATCGGTGTGATTTGCGGAGGGGAGAATTCTTAGGCCCGCTCAGGAGGAAAGTGTGGGTTCGAAGCCAGTTTCTCCCAGATCATCACCGTCTCCAGCCCACTCCTTGGTCCCGATTCAGGGCCAGATTCTCGGGTCTGCCCGTCTCCGGGCGCTCCAGACACCCGGGAGGAGGAGCCGGCAAGGCTAACTGGGAAGAATGGACTGGAGAGAAGGGAGGAGGGGAGGGGAGAAGAAAGGATCCAAGTAGGAAGGCGAGTGTGGTCAGGGGGTTCGGGGAAAGGAGAGCGAGAGAAAAAGAGAGAGGGAGAGAGCGCAGAGCGACACTAGGAAATTCGGAGAAAGTGTGAAAACAAAATTAGGCTTAAGGGACTCTAGCCTAGCAGTTCCTCTGCTCCCGGCCACCTAGTCTGCAGCCGCCTGTCCTCCCTGGATCCTGGCCCTCGCCTACTCCTGACTCCTGGGACAAGCTGCTGAAGCAGGCCGTCGTCCGGGCGCGCCTGGTGCTGCCCATCAGCCCCAGCAGGCCCGGGTACTCTGGTCTGCCCTCTGGACATTACGTGCAGCGTAACGCCCCCTCCCCAAAGTCTTGGTGAATGCAGGCACAGCCCAGCCCCGCTCACTTCCAAGAGCGGCGAGGCAAAGCAGAGCTGCCCAGCTTTCGGGAGAGAAGGGGGAGGGGGCTCACCAGTAGAGAAAAGAATCGGTGCCCGGGTCAGAGCGCATGAGCAGTAGACGCATGAGATGGGGGTTGGGGAGGGGAGAGGGAGCAGTTGTGACTCTGTGTGTGTGTGTGTGTGTGTGCGCGCGCGCGCGCGCGCGTGTATGTGTGTATCCGCGTGCGGAGGGACCTGTCATCGCTGACGTCGGACCGGGCCGCGGGCCAATGGGCGACCCAGGCGATTGTTCCTCTCGGCGGGCCGGGGCCACGGCCCCGAATCTCTATTCACTTCCTCACGCGCCCCGCTGCTGCCTCTGTAGTGTACAGGATTTCAAGTAGGCATTAAAGACCGAGAGAGGGAGGAAAAAAAAGTCACAACCCAAAACTTGAAGGGGGGAAAAAACTTTGCAGAAGTTTTTTTGTGGTTGTTCTTTCCCCTCCCCGCTGTCAGGTGATGGTGGCGCGAGCGGCCCGACCTAAGGAACTCCGGGGAGTCCCAGCCGGGATGCAGCAGGCCTCTCTCTCCCAGCCGAGCTGGGCAATGAAATTTGTATATATGGCTGGGGCGCTTCGAAACCACCACCACCTACAACATCACCACTTCCCCCACTTCCACTCCCTCGCTGGGCGCCGCAGCCCGGAGCGCCCCAGCCCAGAGCGCCCCAGGGAGTTGGTCACTGCTTGGAGCGCAGTTCGGACTCCTTTGCAGCAGAGCCTAGGGACCCCCAGCAACCCACAGACTCAGCATTTCGCACCCCACTGACCCTTCCACCTACCCCGCCGCCACCATCGTTCTCCTGCTCATGAAGCGACAGGGGGCTCTACGGAACAGCCTCCCAGCCGGTCCGCGGTGGAGGAGCTTGGCCTCGCGCTGTCCACCGGGGTCGCTGCCGCCGCCGCCGTCTGGCTCCGGGTCCCGGCTTTGACCACAGAGGCCGTGGTGTGGCTGGGCTGGGCCTGCCCCCTGGGGCCCGATAGAACGCTCAGCCCACGCCACCCATTCTCACTCGCGCTATTTGTCTCGACAACAGGTAGCAGCTCTGGACACCATGGCCCCCAGCTCGCTGCCTCCTCCAGCCCCTCGGTGTTCCCGGGCCTTCACGAGCAGCCTCCCCAGGCCTCCCCCGGCGGCACTTTGAATGGACTCCTGCGTCTGGGTCTCCCCGGAGACATGTACGCGCGGCCGGAACCTTTCGCGCCGGGACCTGTGGCCCGCAGCGACGCCCTAGCAGCTGCCGCAGCCCTGCACGGCTACGGGGGCATGAACCTGACCATGAACCTCGCAGCGCCCCACGGTCCCGGCGCCTTCTTCCGCTATATGCGTCAACCCATCAAACAGGAGCTCATCTGCAAGTGGCTGGCGGCCGACGGCCCCGCGCCCCCGCGCCTCTGCTCCAAAACTTTCAGCACCATGCACGAGTTGGTCACGCACGTCACCGTGGAGCACGTCGGCGGCCCTGAGCAGGCCAACCACATCTGCTTCTGGGAGGAGTGTCCGCGCCAGGGCAAGCCCTTTAAAGCCAAATACAAACTTGTAAATCACATCCGCGTGCACACGGGCGAGAAGCCCTTCCCTTGTCCTTTCCCGGGGTGTGGGAAGGTCTTTGCTAGATCAGAAAATCTCAAAATACACAAAAGAACTCACACAGGTCAGTATTCGGCACTGTCTGTCTCGTGCGGACCTTCTAGGGGAGCAGGGGGTCTCTTCCTGGCCCTCGCGGCTGGATTTCCTCAAGTTCCACCTGGGGGGAGGAGGGATGTTTGGTGTTTCCATGAGCTAAAGTTCATAAAATATTAATTATGCCCTTCTATGGGAATCACAGACGTTTCCTGAGACTGTGTGTGGGAGGCTAGTGTGAGATTTCTGCTATGGGGAGAGGGTGAGGGTGAACGTGCTTGGGTTTCTGTGTGTGCAAATGTGTGATCCCTGCTTACTGAGTTTGGTTTTAAGGTATTTTAAAAGGCACTGTTCCCAAAGTCGTAAAGACATGGGAACAATTTAATTTTTGCCTGTCCCTTTGGAATTTTGTGGCAAGCACTCTTCCAATGGTCAGCTTGATAACCTGATTGCCACTCGAACTGAGAGCTTATTAGGCCCTTGGTGCCTTTTTTAGGATTTGGGGTCTTATGGGCTAACTTTGCCCCTGTTTTGAAGCCTTGGTGACCAAGACTTGGGACCTTTCACAAACCCTCCCGTTTGCTTTAGCAGAGACCCAAGGAGACTCATCTGCTTTAAATGTCATTTACTGAGCTGTTAAGTGAAATGGGGACATGTGTCAACCACATCTGTTAGTTCTAGTTAACAGAAAGAAAAGGAACCTGCTCAGGAGCCTGAAAAGTTCAACTCCTCTGGCCAGAAGCAACTCTAATTAATGCAATTGCAAGGAGAAAGTTTTCACACTTCCCAGAACAGCCTGTAAAGTTACATTAAATAGTTTAGCAGCAATGTTTGTATTCTCCTTAGCTAGGGTTTTCTTGCCCCCACTTGCCTTCCCCTCCTCCATTTTTGGGGCGGGAGAAGCGGATGGTTGGGGAAACAGGATGAGATAAGTTCCAGCTTGGTGCCCAGCTTGTATTCCCTGGCACTCTGCCTTACTTACCTCTGTTCTTGGTGGAAACATCAGCAATTATTAGTCAAAGAATTTCTCCAGCCTGGTACTACCCAGGAAAGAAGTTTGCTAAATCCCACCTTCTCCCCCCAAATTCTGCCATCTTGGGAAATATTCCTGGCCAGGACATTGGCCCACACGGATGCCAGATCGAAGTCCTCTTTCAGTTTCCTAGTTTATTTCCGGAAATGTACGGTTTTTCGGAGCTGGTTCCAGGATCCCCCTCAACCCTCTGGCAAGCACCCCCCCCATCTCCTTGAGTTTTATCCAGGGGAAAGAGGAGGGAAGTGAGGCCCTGATCACCGCCCTCAGGCCCCGCTACTCAATGAGCTGGCGGCTCGCACCGCGAAGATAGACTCGCAGTCCTGAGCCAGAGAAGGAACTCATTTTTAATGACGGGGGGTTTTAAACAAACAAACTTTTACTGCTCTTTGCCGGGCTACTGTTTGAAGTCCGTGAAGCAGAAAATGGTTAAATTCTCAATGCAATCGACCTACAGCAGAGAAGCAAGTTCAGTGCGCCCGAGCTGGCTCAGGTTTGCGTCTATTCATAACAGAATTCTAAGTGCATCCTTTCCCTTCCACCGGCAGCCTTGATTCATTATCACCGGAGTTTAAAATATAGAGAGAGAGTCTCTTCTGCTCTGGCA
Source organism: Camelus ferus (assembly GCF_009834535.1). NCBI lineage: Eukaryota > Metazoa > Chordata > Mammalia > Artiodactyla > Camelidae > Camelus > Camelus ferus. Next base: position 99,245,606 of record NC_045696.1, read on the forward strand.
TTTCCCTCAAACCCTCCTTCTAAGTAATGAAAAGAGGAAGAAAAAAAAAACCCCAAATGTTTCTCAAATGGCAATAGACCTCACTGCAAATTATTCATGAAGACAGTTCTCGATTCAACAGGAAAATAATTGCCTTTTCAAATATTAATGGCGTTTCATTTCTTCGAGTCGCGGAAGCGGCGAATAGGAGCTGCTTGCTCTGCAGTCGCGATTTTCCCGGGTCTGAATCCCGGGCCTGGCTTCCGAGGCAGCGGCTCCGAGACCACTCCGACAGCTTTCGCTTTGCGGCGGTCACAGCCATCCCGGAACAATGGTGCCGCCGCGAGGGAGCCACGGGCCCGCCGCCGCCCGGCGCCCTTCCCAGGACCCCTGGGTTGGGGGCTCGCCCCACTCTCCCGGGCAGTCAGGAGAGGGAGGCAGGGCTGGGATCCGAGGTGGAAGAGGAGAGACCGCGCCGGGGCGGAAGGGCCCGGCTCAGCCCGCCCAGCCACAAGTGCGAGAAAATGGCGCGAGTCGCACTGCCCCGCCGCCGCCGCCGCCGCCGCCGCCGCCGCGGCCGCCGCCACCGAACTTTGTCGGGCGGTCCTGGCGCCGGGCCGGGAGGAGGCCTCTCCCGGCTGTTGAGCCTCTGGGAGGAGACTCCGGGCCTTCCACGACTCTGCCTCAGGCCCAGGCTGCTCGGGGCGGGCTGCGGAGCCCTGGCCCAACCCTGCTTCTCCACATCCATCCACCCACCCACCAAGGGCGCAGCGCCCAGACCAGGTGGGAGGGAGGGGGAGGGAGGCTGCGTGTTGGGGTGGGGGTGCGGGTGCAGAGTTAAGCGAGGAGTCCTGGGCTCCTATTGCTGCTTTGAGAGGCCGGGAGGGCGCGGGGGCGCGGCCTCACCTGGCCTCCCAAGGGCCTTGGAACTTCCAGGCGGCCCAGATCACATTCTGTGCCCTGCTTTTTTCGCCTCAGTTCCTCGTCTGGGACGAAATCATTCCTTCTGTTTTACGCGAAAGTCCACCAAGGCGCTCACACGATGGGATAAGTGTGCGTGGGAGGGGGGGCAATACTTGGGGGTGACAATAGACCTCAAATTCCATTTCCTTCTGTTATTTCAGCAAATCTTGCTTACTTTTGCACGCCCTGAATGACATGGTTCTTGTAAGTGATTTTAGAAAGGAAAGAAGGGAGGAAGAAAAGTTTTAGTTTTGCAGATGCTAACAGGGATCAGAGGGGAGAAAACAAGGGACAAATAGGGACACTAGTTTATTCTGCATCTTTCTCCTATTGTTTAAAAAATAAAATTGTACCGATATGCCGAAAAATGGCAGATGCCAGCACTGTCCAGTGTTCCACTGTACTAACAACACTCTGCAGAGAGAGGACGCAGCGGCCGCGCGGTTAGGAGCCCTGGGCTCCTAACCTGCCTCTGAGTGGAGGCGAAGGTTGTGTGCAAACCTCTGGCTCAGCTGAAGCCTCAACAGGGCTTGGGAACAGGGGCATTGTTTGTTCAAACATGCCCCAAAGCACCCGTCTTTCCTGGAAGCGGCGGGAGAAGCGACCACAAAGGCAACAGTCCTCCAGCCGTACATCTCTTTCTCCTTAGCCAGACGCTTGGTAGCCTTTCCCTCAACCCAGGGTGCCCGGCGGCATCCTTTTGTTTAAAGCGCCCGGACACTTCTTCCCCTCCTTTCCGCAGCATCTGCAGCTCCAGCGGGAATCTGGGCTTCCGGGTTCTTGGGGTCCTTTCCTCCCCTTACCCACGCTAGCGAATCCAGCCGGCGTTGTGCTCCGGGACTGGGGCTCCGTCCTCGGCCAGTATTTCCACCCTAACGCGCGCTCGCGCCTTCCTGCGGCTCTACAGGGCATCGCACCACCGATCTGAGCCCCTCCCGGGTCTACCCCGTCTGCCCGCTTGTCCTCCGGTCCACGGAGCCGGGCCTGGCCTGACCGCAGCAGCTGAGCTCATCCTGAAGCCGCCGCGATCAAGGGCGCGATTGCAGGAGAGGCCTCGGATCCTGCTCGGCCCAGGCAGACTCTGCCTTGCCAGCCTCTCGGCTTGGGCCTGGGAGGCCGGACCGCGGGGCGATGGGTGGTCTGGGGAGGCCAGTCGACTTCTCACAATCAGTTAGGACTGGGAGAGCAGCTGCCCATGGCAGAGTCTCCGGGAGGCCGCTGGAGCAGCGTAATAAAATATTATTGCCGGCGCGCGTAACTGGAGAGATCCCGGACGGTTTAGGCAAGATTTGAAGAATGCTGCTAAATGTTTGCCCTCAGGGGGTAGAGGGGAAGGGGGAGGGGGCTTCATTTCCCGTAAAAATCGCGTCTGAAGTGAATCATTGCTCAGAATACCTTTCCGTGCAGCACAAATTCACATTATGCACATGCCGTGTGCATCGGCTGCGCATCCTTAAATTGTTCCGTCTACTTGGCGTTTGCACAAAACCGACTTTAGGAAACAATTTAGGCCAGGACGGGATGTGTGCAGGGTGGATCGCTGGGCGGGGAGGGGAGAGGCAGAGACGTCTGGCTGGAACAGCAACTTTAAACTGAGCAGATGCGAACTCTTCAGTCAACTCTATTCTCTGGGCAAAGGTGCTTCTGGATCCAAGTGGAGAAAATTTGAAGGAAAACAACCGGAGGGGATCAGGGTTTTCCAGAATAGAAACTGGACTAAGATGGAGTCTTTGTCGCTCCTCCTCCGTACCCTCCCCCCAGGCCCGGGCGGGAGAGGGGGAGGGGTGGAGGCGGGCTGGAGGGAGCTCAGGGGGCGCGCTCTGAGCAGGGAAGGGGGTGCCGGGCCTAAGGCGCCAGGGAATGAGGTTTCTGAAATTTTTTACTGCTCCTTTCCCCAAAAATGGAAGAGAAACTGGGGGGGGGGGAAGGGTGGTGAGGCCGAGCCAGGGCCACGGCCCACGAGCACTAATGTCTCTGCGTTGCCTCCACCAGGGGAGAAGCCCTTCAGGTGCGAGTTCGAGGGCTGCGAGCGGCGCTTCGCCAACAGCAGCGACCGTAAGAAGCACTCGCACGTGCACACGAGCGACAAGCCCTACACGTGCAAAGTGCGCGGCTGCGACAAGTGCTACACGCACCCCAGCTCCCTGCGTAAGCACATGAAGGTGCACGGGCGCTCGCCGCCGCCGCCGCCCAGCTCTGGCTACGACTCTGCCGCTCCGTCTGCCCTGGTGTCGCCCTCGTCGGACTTCGGCCGCGAGCCCCCGGTGGCCTCCTCGGCGGCGGTGGCGGCGCGTGGTGCCGACCTGAGCGAATGGTACGTGTGTCAGGGCGCGGGCCCCGCCGCTGCTATCCCCGCGGCGCCCCCCAGCCCCGCGCCGCCACCTGGCCCCGCCGCTGCCGCCGCCGCCGCCGCCGCCGCCGCCGCCGGTATTAGCGCTGCTGCTGGGCTTACTGCTTCCGCGTACACTGACTGCTAGGTCTAGGCCCGGTTATTGAGGCTTGATGAGAGCGTGAGGAGGGAAGAAGAGAAGTAAGGGAGGGAGGGAGGAGGAAGGTCACCACTAAGAGTTCATTGAATATGCCGGTATAATGTCCATTATCTTAAAATACAAATATGGTACCCATGTGGATTCTCCCATCACACCCAGCACCCCCACCCATCCACACAGATGCCCTTGTGACTGGGTAGCATGAAAGCAGTGCTGGGGTAAAGAAAACAGAGAGACACAGGCAGAAGTTAAAAAGAAAACATTAGGAGAGTTAATGCGCTATCTTGGCAACTGCAGGCGGCGAAAGTAAAACCACAAAGTCCTTGAGTGGTTCACAGAATGGGAAAAAAATTTTTTCCAGGCCTGGGCCGCTTGGATTGCCACCCCATCTCCCTTCCCAGGTCCCAGTCCAAGTCTCCTCGGAAGTTCCTAAGGCGGGATAGTGGCAGAGGGAATTCCTGAGCCGTTGTCTTCCCTCCTGCTGCCTTCCCCTTTTGACTCCCTCCTCTCCCCCCTCCCCCAGCTATTCAAGTCCCAGATCCAAAATTTCCCAACTACTTCGGTAAAGGAGACTGGGGGAGGTGGGGTGGGGTCAGCACCTTCCCTAGGCAGTACATGCCCCTCCCCCATAGACTGGCCTAAGCACACAGATCCGTCTGCCTGCCTGTCTGCTCCGTATGCTTTATGTACTTGGGGGAGGTGATGAGTCCAAACAACAAGAAATACAGACAAAAGAGCACTGAAGGGGCTTTAGGATTCAATGCTCTGAGGCCTCCCCAGACCAGCCACCCTTTCCTCACACCCCACGCTGCTTGAGGTGCTGCCTGTGGGTCTTGTGAGTGCTTGGAGTTGGGGGTGCAGAGTGTGCCAATGACGTCACTGAGCCTAGGCCTCCACAGCAAAAGGATCTGGCCTAGGTGACAGTGTCTGGATGAATCATGTCAAATCAATTGTCAAAAATCGCACAATGTTGGTCTTATTTAAAAGGGTCAGGGAGGGGGAAACAAGCAATGAATTGCAATAATAAATATTTTAAAGGCAAACACCCAATGGGTCTAGACTGAATGTGTATTTGGTATGCTGGGCACCAAATCCCCTGAAAAAGAACCAGATGTTGGCGGCAGGGGAGAGGAAAGTCTTTGCAGTTGTTGCCAATGGGGAAAAAGATCAGAGCCTGGTTCCCAGTCTGCCACCATCTGCAGGGGATTATGGTGCTGCCCCAAAATTCTTGCTAAGATTTGGGGGGAGGGTGGGAGAAGACAATGACAGGGTTAAAAAGTTTTGGTAGACCCATCCCAGTCCCCTAAGAATTTGGAGATAAGGAAGGGTGTAGTGCTCCTACCCAGGAGGAGCCCCTGAAGAGCTCAACTTAAAAAGCTGAAGCCAGCAAACAAGCCCAGGTTCTGTCACTCTGCTGGGTTTCCTTCTGCTCTTTCCTCTTCAGTCACTGTTAGAGGACTGTCACTCCTGCCCCGATTCCATCAGATAAATAACGTCCTGACTGGAGAGGGACTGTTTTCCGTATCTCTGATAAAATCCAAAATCTTCCAAACACATCCCTAGTGAATCCGTCCTGTGGAAGGGGATCTGCAGTGCCCTTCCCGTCCTGCTCCCACAATAGGGCCCAGAGGCCGCCTAGCCAAGGGCCTGCGGTCGGCAGCAAACGACTCCTTCCCATCTGTAAACACCCGCCCCGCCACCAAGGTGCAGAGGGCATCTGGGGAACTTGCTTCTTCTGAAGATGTTAAAAAATGTACCCCCGCCCCAAAGAGGGCTCATTTCTTTCTCTTCTATTTCTAGGCCCCATTTTGCCTTCCACTCCCACCCAAAATAATGAAATAAAATAAAAATGCGTCGACGGTCACTAATCGCCTTTAATTTTTCATTTGCTTGTTACAGATGTCCACCGCGTTGCTCGCAAGGTAATCTCGCCCGGAGCAGCTGAGCGCCCGCATCTCGCGCCTGCGACATCAAAGGGCCCGCGCACAAAGCAATGTTTCTTCGCCACGGTGCATCTTCATGGTAAGTTAGGATTTCTATGGCAATGGGCAAGTCGCACTGAAATCCTGAAAGGCCGAGCCTGGAGCCCGTCCAGGCTTTTCATTAAGGACATAATATTTACGTCTAACAGGCCTTTTTTCTTGTGTATACAAGTATATATTTTTGTTTGACGCGGACTAAATCATTTTCATTTAATTTCCGGTAAACAAAACCCACGCGAATGGGCACTTGTTCCCGATCATAATAAAAATGGATAATAATGTGAGGGAAGAAAAGGGCCGCTTGAATCGCCGCTCAGCCCCTTTTGTTTCTGCTTTCTGCGGTGATCAGAGGGCGCATTTGGGTTTGATGGCGAGTTTCTAAAGCCGAGGAAATGGTTTGTAAGAGGGGAAAGAAAAGGAGAAAGGTCTAATCAAGCTCGGGTTGTTCAAAGAGTCGGGTTTTGGGGTTGAAAGTGTGAGTTTGACGGTGCATCAGCATGCCGCGTTAGGCTCGCCATGGAAATGCGCGCAGGGAGCGGCCGCTTCAAAGGCGGCACACTTCACTGCAGACACTCTATTAAGATACATTTGCGTTGACCTTTGCTTTCACGCCATTTAATACTGTCACTGCGCTCTCCAGTATGTACTTCCTCCTGAGGACCTTCCTCGCCAGCGTTTAGGGGTTCACCTTGCACTCTGATGGGGGGGCGCTTTGGCGCCAGGGACGCTTTCGGGAAAGGGAGGAGCCGGACTCCGTGCATCTTGACTGCGCCCCAAAGAGGCTCCAGGGTCAGAAGTAAATAACTTTAGGGCAAGCTCAGAGGCTTAACAAATGAGCATCCCCAGCTCCGTTTGTGCCCGGAGCCTCTCTACATCTCGAGCAGGGTGGAGGCCTGAATTTGAATGGGACTTGGAGGAAGGAGAGGAGACGCCCTGGATAAGTCTAAAGAGTTCAGTGCCTTTGGGACACTTGCACTCTGGCCCCCAGCACAGCCCATTCTGCCCCTCTATCCCAGAAGTTTCTTACAACCCCTCCCCCAACTTGATTCTCCCCAGGGTAGGGTGTATGGTACCCCTCCAGCCTGGTCTGGCCTTGGGCACTGGCTGAAGAGCCCAAGGCCAAGGGGATAGGGAAGATGGCAGGAAAGTTAGAAGTCCATGTTCCCTTAATTGTCTTGTTGTTTATTTTATCCAAGTACCCCAGTGAATAGGGGAAAAATAAACAAGGTAGAAAAAAAATCAAACAGTGGAGTCTTCTTTAGTGCCAGTCCTTGTGGTTGAATAAAAAGGATGGTCTGCTTTCTATTGAGCTGAGAAATCTTTGAAGTGGGAGTTATTATCTGAGACATTCCTGCTTGTCGTCCTAACAACGCTGATGAAATGTAAAAGGTTCTTTGTCAGCGATTTGTTCTCCTCTCTGTCAAATTCCCTCTGCCCCGTTAGTTTCAAACCGTTTCTAAAGAGATAAAATCAAACTTCTTTTAAAAAAAAAATACACGCACACTACACTAACTAGTAACTTAGGGCTAAGTCCTGCAATGAGAAAAACAAAAGCAATGCAGAGACATCAGGCCCAGGGCCTGTGGAGGTGTGCAGACATTGAGGGGCCCTTTGCACAGGACATGGGACATGGGAGAAAGAATTCAGAGACAGTGCAGGCAGAGGGGATGTACCCTAAGCCCACACTGTGTGTCTGCTTCTCTCTGCACTGGTCTGCACTCAGTCAGTCCAAGTCACGTCACCTGGATGAACCTCCTTGGGGGAATCCCTCAAGCTCCCAATATTCTTACTCCAGATCCTTGGAACAGAAGGCTGAAGCCAAGCAATTGTTAATATTTCCTGATCCTTCAAAGACAATCTCTGCTAAAAATAGACCCATTGTAGTGTTTTCTTCTCGCTAGTAGCAATCAGCAAGCCCTTTCTGCCGTTAATAGAAGGAGAGTGGCTTGAGGGAGAGAGATGTTTTTATAATTTCCTGTTTTCTTCAGAATCTTGGCAATTGGAGTTCAGAAGATCCACGACCCCAAAGTGCATGCAAACGCCCCCCTCCCCATCCACATGTGCAGTTCTTCATTTCATATTGTGTCCAGGAAAGAAACTTTCACCCTGTCCAGCTTTCCCCAAACCTTCTGATGTGGTTTTGAAGGTGGTTTAAATAAACAAGGATGTAGCAGCCTCCCCATCCCGTTTGTGCTGACTAAATGATTTGTAAAGAAGTTTCCTCAAGCTGTAACCCATGCTGTTATTATAGTTGCTACAAAATGTTGTCTCTTATATTGATTTTTATTTGTTTACTGGAGGTCCCCATATGTTTGTTTATATCGCTAATTTATGGGAAAATGTAATGATTGCAATGAATGTGAATTATACAGACAGGCAAATTTTTGTAATCATAACTCACACATGTAAGAAAGCCTGACTGAAACCTTAGAGTATTTGGTACCCTCTCTACCCACACAGTTTGTGATTTATCATCTGTCCCCTTAGCATCCTTAAATTATGAACTACCTTGAAAGGAAAAAAAAGTTGTTACGTATTTGACTAAAGGTGATTGTTGAATGAAAACATAGTCGAAAGCTGTGGTTTAATCTTGCTGTAAATATGTAAAAATGAATTAAAATCTGTGATTCTTTTTCCCTCCAAAGACTTTTGTGCACATGAAGCTCCATTTTGCTATTTTGTTTGGAAATAAATAATGTGATGTTCCCCTCCCTCTTTTGAATCTGAGTGTCCAGTTACTGCTTTCTCATCCTGAGAGAGACTTGGGGCCCTCGCACAGCATCCCACCCTCTTCCCTGCCTTCCCTCATGGCTTCGCAAAAACAGCTCTGCAGCCTAGTTGTTCAGGGCAGCAGAAGGGAAGACCCACCAAAGCAGCCTTCGTAGAGGAGACTTCCCTTGCTCCTAGTTTCACCACATTGACACTGGCACTCATGGACAGGTTTCCATTACGGAAGGGAAAAAGGTAAACGATGCTCAGTGTCTCCGAGGAAAGACTGCCTTCTGCGGCTCTGGCACCAAACACAAACCACCTTTGACTTCCCAAAGAAAAGCCTAGTAGCTGGTGGGAATAAAACAAAGAAAAGTGGTGGGGACGGGGCAGGCTGGCTCCAAGCCCTCCGTAAGTCCTGATGGGGTACATCGGGCACAGTTGCCCTCAGGAGTCTTACTAGATGGATGCCACTCCCTCTGGGAGTGGCGGCTGCTCAGACCTCTGGACTCCCTTCAAAGAGCTGCGAAGAGCCAAGCCCTAAGGCTGTGTGGCCACAGCCCACAGGACTCTTTTCTGAATCCCAATGGGGATTTTCAGTGGGTTTTAGCATCTGATGCATAAGCTGTCTTATCTGTCCTTGCCACTGGAGAAATTTTTCCAGGTATATCAGAACAACCTGAACCACCAGAGACTTCCTCCTACCTGGTCCGCGGTCACCGAGCCTCTGTGCACCCGTAGGCCCTCCTCCTCTGCTCCTACTGCACAGGCTCCACGTCCACCTTGTCCCTTCCCGACCAGGGAGAGGGTGGGTGCTGCTGGCCTGGTTGAGGCTTTGGGATGCAATGAGCGGGAGGACGACGGCTCTTGGGGCCTGAATACTAGATTCCCTTCAAGAGCACCTAGGAGAATCAGCTTGTAGGGCAAGGGCAGCAGACTTGAGGAGAAGGCGCGCAAGGCTCCAGGGCGACTTGTGGGTGTGAAAAGAGCGGCCCCGAGGGGACGGCCACTGGAACTGCCAAGATAGGTTAGAGTCGTGGGCTGCGCGAGATGGAGGGGGTCCCCCGCCGGTAGTTCTGGGATGAGCGCCCTCTCCCGTCCTTCTCGCGGAAGGCGCCCCTCAACCCACTGCGGCTCCAGGGACGAGGTAGAGGGACCTCTCCTGCTGCTCGGGTCTCCCCACCACGACGCCTGTGGGACAGGCCACTCAATAAAGCCCTTTCACCTACGGAATCGTTGTGGTGGGAGCAACCGAAGATGAGAAGGACCCCGAGCACCCCTGGCCAGAGTCGCCTGGTCCTGCTGCCTGAGCCCTGCATCTGCTCGAGAAGACTTCGGCCCCTCCAGCTTCGCCTCCCCATCCCACCTGGGACTGCGCGGCGCCTCAGCACAACCATTCCCGGGGGCCCAGAGGGGAGTGTGAGGAGGGACGCGGGTGTCGGAGGAAAGGCCTGCCTTTCAATCTCTCATGTCCGAGTTGGGACCAAGGGAGTAGGAAGAGAGGACCTGGGAAGTGAGCTGGTTCACCTGCACTCCTCTGCCCCGAAGAGTGCTTAGGCCTCCTTGGTTAAGTTGTTTTTGGCAGAAAGTTGAATGATACGACCTTTGGCAGGAGGGTGAAGTCACTGGTGCCCAAGTGCCCATGACTAGCTCATCCTACAGGGAAACTTCACATGTCCTTTGGGGAAGTTACTCACGTCCCAGCCCGCAGTGGCAGCGCTGAGGGCAGTTGCGTTGCGGGGGGTGGGTGGGTGGGGGTGGGGAATATGCATTTTAGCCTGCCAAGGATTTCCAAGGTCCTCTCCTCTTCGTTACTTTAAATAAGAGCACCAGGTAGAAAGTGCTGCGCAGTGGGAAGTTTGGCTAGGCTTGTCCCCCTGTGGCCCTGTGGCCCTGGATAAGGGATGAAACCTCCCTGTGCTTCAGTTTCCTCATCTGCTAAAAGAGAATGTCATAGAAGCGTCTTCACAAGTTTGTCTTGAGTGGTAAATAAGATAATCCTTGAAACATTCAGAATTCACATCGTAGGTGCTTGTTGTTAGTGTTGCTATTATTATTATTACTTACAAGTCTCCATCTTTCAGACTTGTCCCCTAGCTCCTCCCTGAATCAGATCTCCAGATCTTTCTAGAAAGTGTGGCACCAACAGGGGCTGCAGACTCCAATCAGGGTGTGCCTCTCCAGGCCCCCTCCCAGGCTAGTTGAGGGCCCTGAAACCACTGGAGAGTTCCAGATGCCGGTGCAGCCCGGCACTGAGGCAGAAACACTTATTTTCAAAAGTTCCAAGAAAAATTAGAGGGAATTGAATTTATTTTGGTGTGGAATGAAGCAGGAGAAACCCGATCATTTTAATGTCACCCCCATGACATTAAGACACTGGCACGATACTGGCACAACAGCAAACTTGATGGCTTGGCCAGCCCAGAAGTTGATTTATTTTTACCATAAGCCTCTGTGGTTACTCTAAGTCTGGTGTGGGACTTTTCAAGACCCTGGTGTGAAAGGCAGGAACATCCAAATGAGAGGCCAGGGTGGGCAACCAAGGACAGAGTGGTATGGGGCAAAAGTCACACAAAAGCACATTCTTTTATGAAAGCATCAGAAACTTTTCTTATAATCATAGCTTTTTCATAATGAATCCTCGTTCTGGGAAAATTAACAATATCTTGGTTACCAAGTGACTGAGAATCCCACAATTGCATGTTCCACTTGTCACCAACTTCCTGTCTGGGCATCAGAACAGCATTGCCTTTTTAGCCAAATATTTTCTTCCATGAGGAAATGCCTGAAAGTTTTCTAGGAACACTGTCAAATTCAGACCCCAAAATCATTAAAAAAAAAAAAAAAAAAAAGGAACTCAGTAGACCATTAGGAGTGGTCTTGGCATTTGTCTCTGTATCTTTCATTGGCTTTGCAAACATCCAAACCAGCTATGTAGGGGGAAAAAAGGATAAAGAAAAAAAAATTACTTCAGATGCAAGTTGGTAAAATGTAAATATGACCAGGGGGATGAACTTGAAACTTGTCTTGCATTTTTGGCTTCTTTAGATTTAGTATAGACTCCGTATGAGCCAACATGCTGGGCAAGAATATTGATCAATTCAAAACAAGTCAAGCAGGGCTGTGTCTCATTCTGAACCTCATAACAAATGGGCAGCCTTGGGAAATGTCTGCAGAGAAAAGAAACCAAAATTAGGTAAATTTCTATGGTTTTGGCTGTATCACGTGGTTGTAGAATAATGGTGAAAAGAAGGGGTGGGGGCGGAAACCACCAATAGTATTATCAGATGATTTATACAGAACATCTGAAGGATGATCCAGTTTTTTCTTGTCTGTGGTCTGACCCACGCAAGACCAGATTAGCCAGATGAGGAGAATGTTCTTTGCCAGAACAGGGGAGAAACTGCAGACAGCTCAAGGTCCTTGGCTTGTGCTACTGAGAGGTCTTGCTCTGGGTAATGGAGGCATCTAGATTTTGAGCTTATTCATGTATTCATTAAGTATTTAAAAAAAATACACTCAGCATCTTAGTGAAAAGTGTTTTGCTTGAAATGTGCATATTTCTAAGTCATGAAAAATAGGCATCTGAGCCCCAAAGATGTGCTTATTTATTTCCTCCAAGAGAAATTAGAAAAGTTGCCTGATGCATATATGCAGTTCTTAATCACACTGCAGCCACTTTCTCCTGAGAAAACATGTTTCAAATCTGTCATAGAAATTTCTCCTCCACTTTCTTCCACTGCCTTTACTCAGCAAAGAATCCACAGTCAAATGCTTTCTATCTTTCAAAAAACTTGCCAACTTTCTTACAAAAAAAAAAAAAACTGTTGTGGAAAAACAGAGCTTCCTTTAAGTGTGAAATATCATTTCATTGTAAAAAGTTTAAAAAAAAAAAAAGGAGCGGTAATCCAACTTCCGGATACTGTTCTGAATTATTTCACCAGACCCTTTTAAAAGGGGATTAGTGGGGCTTTGGGAGCAAAATCCTTCTGTTTTATTCAATCTCTGATTTTATGTTATAATTACTGCTTGTAAAGGCTCGGAAATTAGTATGCAGGCACCGTCAGGACACGATGCAGGTGCCATTCTAATGGTTCAGCTTTTTAATTAAGAAAAGAGGTAAGAAAATCGAATCATAAAAACACTTTTGTGAGAGCTGAGCTCATTGCAGCAACTGCATGAATAAAGCCTTTATACCTTCCCCTGACAGGTCAGCTACCAAGGCGCTGACTTACGACCTTTTCAGGGCCAGACAATAGTTAACAGCTTTCTCACCTAGTCCCCACCGAACCTTTTCTTCTAGTACAGATTTTATGGAAATTGCCTTAAGTAGCTTGACGCCTACAAAAGATATCGCAGTTAGAATAGATACATATCCATATTGAAATGGCTATTCTTAGGTCCTAGCCACAGACCTCTTGTTCTCTAGATCACTTGTCATGGGTGGGGGAGGGGGAGCCTGGGAGGCTCAGATACAATGATGTACGGGGAATAGACTCTGCTCTAAAATACCCACACAAGGGGAAGCAGGACCAAGGCCAAGGTGGACTCCCTCCCCTCCATCTCTGGGGAAATAAAACAGGGAAAGTGCAGAGAAAGCGATGCAGGGGCTACAAATAGTTCTGGATTTCTCTTAAATGGGTTCTTCTTGAAGGAAGAGATTTGGCTGGAACACTGCGGCCTTCTTGGAGGCAGCCCAGATCAGTGGGTGTACCTTAGAACTTCCTCAGTTCCTTCAGCATCACCTCTGAATAAAATTGTGCTTGCCCATAATATTTCAAGACATCTCCCTCAGCTCTCCCACAGTTCTCCCACCCAAGCAAGTATCACTCTTGAGATACTCCACCACTGGGCCTCAGGCTCTGGAGCCTCAGGATTCTTGGGTCCCCCAAGGTTGTGCCAACACTGGGAGCCCAGATCTACACTCTCGGGGAAGCTTGCTCTCTGTCTTCTTCAGACCCCTGTAAAACTTCTACCCATCACCTTTTCTTCCAGAACCCGGGCAGGGTGTGTGATTGGAAACCTGGTCCAAGGCCAGCAACCCAGGCCTTGTCCTTCCTTGAGGAGGCCAGGGCGCGCTTGGGCCCAGAGGAGAACAATGCGAGTATTAGGATATCAGCCGCCCTCGCAATGATCACGCGTTCAACGATTTTGTTTTCACGGCTGAGGGGACTTTTTTTCCAATGGAAATCAAGCGCTTTAGTTATTAAGGCCGAACACTAATCTCCAACAACCTTGACATAATGTGGCCGGGCGCGCTGGCCCACTTCGCACCTGCAGTCTGAATAGCGCGCCTTGTCAATGGGGGACACGCTTGTTGCCCCGGCTTGCAAAGGAGGGGAGTGAATAAGTCAAGCTTTGTGAATGCCCATGCGTGCTCTCCTTCCCGCCTTTGATCACGGAAAATGTCTTCTAATTTGTCCCTTTTTCATTGTAACAACGTTTTCAAGGCCCTTTCTATTTTTCCAAACCACATTTTTATAAAGAACATAAATCGCCCCCCGAAAACAAAAGGGGCGCGCCCTGGCCAACCGGCGCAATCACGCTTCAGTGTTTCGTGGCTCTGCAAAGTTTGTTGCGTCTTGAAGCTGCCCTCACTGCAAACGCTGGGCTGGAAGGCCCCAGTCATCTAGGGCTCCAGATCGGGGCTTCTGGCAAGAGGGTGGTAACGGGCTGTGGGAGGGGAAGGGGGGAAGGGGGGAAGGTAGAGGGGACTGACTCTCTTTGAGGGGAAGGGAGATGACCCTGGCCTGGGGTAGGTGATCAGAAGAGCCATGGGGCTAAGATTCAGATGGTGGGGACCCAGAGGCAGATGTGTCCCTCAGGGATGTTATGTCACTTCCTGGCCTCTCCTGAACTCAGTGGGCAGTTCCCAGAAGTGGGTATGGGTGATCCACCTTTTCCTGCACAAGGCAGATCCAATGGCTCTCTCCCCTCCAACCACAGCGTTTCACAACCAATTTCCTCTTCTGTTCCTACTTCCACAGTGGTCCTGCATCCTCCACAGAGCCTGGGAAATTGGGGAGTATCTGGAAAGATTTCCTGCCCAACGACTATTCCCCAGATCTTCTGTGGGAAGCCAGAGCATCTTAAGAAACCTTCTTTCCCATAAAAATCTTACAAGAAAACTTAAAAGTAGTGCCATTTTATTCCCCGGGCCAAGAAGCAAACTCTTTGCCAAACATGACTTTTATTTGGGATTGCAATTCACTAAGTCTCTCTCCTTGAACCCACAGGCATTAATGACATTACTGTCTCATTTGGTGGGATATTAATTATCAAGTGGCAAATTAACGAGCAATCCCTGCTCCTCCTCCCTCACCCCTACTCCCAACATTGATTAAGTTTGCATTTCCAAACGTTTTGGGGAACCTCCAAGCTAGGAACACTTTTATCCTAGAGTTTTCACTTTCCCTCCTCTCCTAGAAGATCCAATAATTTTTCTAAAATAGAGACAGGCCACGACTTCTTTTTTTCTTTCCCTTCCCATTAGTTACTACTTTAGTGCAGGCTCTGGGTAAGAAAACTAACATAACCCACTAATACAGTTTAAAACACTTTGATGTCTTGCCAAGAAACACACTTCCTTCAAGAGACAAGTCAACATTTGTTTTTCACATTAAATGGCGTTTAGTTGCCAGTGGAAAAAAAAATTATTCTAAGGACCACTTTTTAATTCGATGGATAACAACCGCAGGGGTCTGAAAGAAAATAACGACGACAGCTATAGACACAAATAACTAAATTACCAAAACGTTAGTGTATCTCCCAGCTTCATTAATATGTAACAGACTCCCCAGTTAATCTCCAAAAGCTAGTGTTCCCCCTGTAAAATAGCACTCTGGGACGAATTGTACACGAGATCAATCACTGCTAATGCAGGAAGGTTTACTGCAGGAAAGGAAAAAAAAAAGCTATTTACACCTTCAAATAGAAGCTTTTCAGATTTAAGAGCAAGAGCCATACATCACCAAGAATAAATGATTATGAATTGGTAAACGCGCCCTCCAGCGATTAGCTATTCGATGCTATTTATCATTTCTTGGGTGATGGTGGTGGAGGTTTTTTTCCCTTCTTCTCCTTTGCCTTATTTTTAAAATTATCCGACTGTTTGGAAAGAAAAGCCTGACAAGCAGAGAAGAAGTGGGGGGAAAAAACACCGCGGGAAAGTTTGTTTCTGCATATACTCTAAGTCATCAAAACATGGCCGTGCAGATATAAACGGGGTCATGGATGGAGCGCTTCACAGGAAACAATGCAGCCCTTTCATTGTTTCATTTGTTATTAGGAGATTGCTTGCCCATTGAAGCTGACACATGAGCAGGTATTATTTTTTTTCCTCTGGCCCCCTCTATTTATTGATCCCCTCCCTTATTATATCCCCCCTCCCAATCTGGTCCACCAATTCAAGTTCACCATCAGTGCAATTCATTGTTTATTTATTTATTTATTTAGGAACTTTTCTTTGTGCGCGCGCGCGCAAGGCGCTGCGTGTCTGCGCTGGCGCCCGTGTGCGTGGCAGTGTGCCCGCGCAAGACCACCTCACGGAGACCAGCCCAGCCACAGTCGTCCAGGGAAACCGTGCTCCTGCCAAGGCATGGGGTCAGGGACTCCTGGGGACCCCGGTTGCTGTTTGCAACACAAAAGCATATGCAGCCCCTAAACATTCCAAGAGAGACAAAGGCTGGAACCGAGGACTGACTTCACCCTGCTTAAAACGAACTCAAAGCCCACTTCCCTGGCCCGGTTCAGCTCTAGAGGCGAGGAGGAGTTGCAGAGATCCGGCTAGGGCCAGGGGCTAATAGTCTTAGGCTCCAGCCTTGGCAGAGTTAGGGATGGGGTGGGGGGTGCGATCCCTGGTGTTAAAATGAGAACCCGCTCTCAAGCAGGGTAGAAGGATGAAAGCGTGAGGGATCGGTCCCGAAGCTAAAGCCTGCTGAGCCGCAGGTCTGTCCGCCAGCCAGCAGTGTCAATCTGAGAGATGTTTGGCAGGAGAATGGCCTCGCTAGCTTCTCCTGAAGGTGGAAGGAACGTCAAGCCCTGGGATCAGTATAGCAGGGGGCGTGGCAGAGCAGAAGTTCCTGGGCAGAGAGTTCGCGAGTTCAGGTCACTAGACCCGGAACTTGCCTGTCCACTGCTCTCAAGAGAAGTGGCCATGTTCAGCGGTGGCCCACGTTTGGGAACTGGACAGGACTCTATGCGCACCCTTTAAGGGCTCCAATGCCTGTGCATCCACTTGGGGTGTTAGATGGAGGGCGGGGAGTTTGGAGGCCACTTATTGCGGGCTGCTAGGTCCCTCAACTTACTTAACTTTAAGACTCGAGCACAATTACATGTTTCCGAAGTGCCCCACAAATCCGGATTTGAGTTGTGTTAAGGTCTTCTTCTTCTTCTTCTTTTTTTTTTTTTTAAGGTTTGAGAGATTTAATACAGCTGGGAGGGAAATTGTGGTTGTAAGTCTGTCATAGCAAGTAAGGTAACACTCCCTAAGGGATCTTTCAAGCAAACGAACAATAGGCCTTGCAGATAGTCTCAAGGTGGTGGAATAAACTCAGGGCATGCCCCCCACAGGCAGGAAAAGGGCCCATTTCAGGCTTGCTTTTATGATTGACTTTTAAAGCTAAAACATTTGCAAAGCATTGTACCTATAAATACAAAAGGAAGATCACCCCTTGCGCCCCCCCCCCCAAAAAGTTGGTAAGAATAGTCAGAGGCTGAATCTAAAGTATCTGATCCTGCACTCCCGGGTTTAAAACATATCATGGAGTTATTGTAAAATAAATTAATGTGTGGGGAGTGGAAGCAGAAATGAAACATTTCTCATTTTTATTTCCTGTTCTATTATGAAAACTTTTCTCCTCCTTTCCCCGATAGAATCCTCTCCCATTTGGATAACTCATGACAGGCTGCTGTAGAAAATCTGCTTGAAGAATCAGTTCAGAAAGTACTGACCTTCAGGGAATGGATTTCTCTTTACTTTTCAAAGCTGGCACAGTCCTGTGCTTTAGAAAAGAGAAATGGAGCAAAGGAATGAGCTCAGAAGTTTGAAAGAGGAAACATACAACATTCCTCTTATATCTCTCTCCCCCAAAGCCTCTAATAATTTGCACCTAATCTAGGAAGGAAAAAAAAATTGTTGATAATAAACCCTGTGAAATAACCAAATTGTCATCATAAAGATTTAATTTTGCAACTCCAGGAAAGATATTATTCATTGGCTTTCTATTGTTCTTCGAGATTTTAGTCTTAATTTTAAATTTTAATGCTATTATTTTCTTCTGTACAATCCATTTTTGAAATAAAGGATTCTCTTTATGATATGTTTTCAATAGTGAAATTCTCTAAAGGTCTATAATATTATTATTTATCTGAATTTTGTAGCTCTGAGGGCTGTATACACGATGTAATTGCTTGAACATGTTTTCATAAATTACATTCAGAAATGTGTCATAGTAAATTACCTTTGTAATAAAATGTAAAAAATGCAAATGGCTGTTGTCTTTATTACGTTTTAAACCATTGGTTTATCTGCACTATTTCACTTGTCACTTGCGCAATATGTTGGCTAAAGGGGCGGCACAGTTTGATAACAGAGAACTGGGTCCTGTGTGTAATCTTGCAGGCACGTACAGTTTGGGTCATTTCCTCATCTCCCGCAGAAAAGACATTATCCGGCTCATATTTACATACTTTTCAATATTTGTCAAACAATCATAAATTATAAATTAATGAAATGTTTGACAGTCTTCAGAGATCAGACTAATGACGACATTTACCTTTTTGGTGATTTTGAGTCTCATCTTTGTAAGTTTAATGACATTTCGTTGCTCATGCTTTATTAGGCTTTATTAGATTTGTCCTTCACTCCCGCTGTCATTCAGATGTCTCTGCAGAAACATCACCTGCTTCAGGTATAAGAACAAATAGACTTCAACCAAAAAACCTTCAAAATAGGGACTCTGTAACCTTAGTTTTAAGAGTAAATGTTGAGTTGGTCTAAAGACCACTGGAAATTTTTTACCCTTCTTAAACATTTTAATGAGACTGCTGTAACATTTGTTTCACTAGCAGGCAGTAATGTGGATATTCAGAAAGATGTATGGCTGAGATAAGCTGTAATTTCAAAGTGATTTATAACAGCACAATTAGGAACAAGGGAGAAGAGCTCTGATCCTGATTTCATAGGAAATTTTGGAATGTTTTGAAATTTCCTTTGGATTGAGGATGAGCACATGGTTTATAAACTGTCTCTTCTGTCCAAAGGCAGGGGGCTCATTTTGAACTTGGCCTAAATCTTGACACCATCTCGCCCAGCTTCGGTCCAGAGCAAGCAAAGAACTCCTCTTTTTTAAATGCTATCAGCCATTGGGAACTGAATTAACCCTGTGTCCTTAGGGGGAACCCCAGGTATGTGTCTGCACTGTCCACGACAGGAAAGGGATGGTGTAAGCGCCATGTGTCCATGAAGTTGACACATTTCCCTGGAAAATGTTGGCTCCCTGTGCTCTCATTATGATTGATGGCCACGAGGCTTTTTAATAAAATTATAGATGATGAATTTAGTTCAATCCAGAGAGGTCAAATGATCAGCCTTGACTTAAGATTCAAATAGTAAATCACATGGAACAAATTCACATCGTCCTCATCATCCCCAGTCACCATGGAAGTGAGCTGGGACTTTGGCTCCATCTTACTCTAAACAAAGGCCAGGAGCCCAGGAAGTCAGAATGTCAATGTCTCTGTCATCAGGTTGGGTAATTTTATTAGCCCTCTTGTAAATTTTATCAACCCATGTTAGTACACACTACCCTGCTGGGCCACCAGACGCCTTGCTTTCCTTAGCCTTGCCCGTTAGGAACATGTATCCTTTGGGACATAGTGGTGTTTGTGGAGCTGAGAAGCAGGTCCTGGAACGAGGAGGTGCTCACAGTCCCTCTGAGTTTCCTAGATTATCTTTAAGTAGGAAAAGGAGAGAGAGAGAGAGAGAGAGCGCAAGAGAGAAAGGGAGTGCAGAGCCAGAAAGAGAAGATTTTAAAGGATGGCTGAACTGCTACAAGCCTGTATTCAGGTCTATTACGACCTTGTCAGCCAACTCGGCTCCAAGCATAAACGTGAGGCGTTCACTGGGTGGAGAGCAGGAGGGGGACTCCGATTCCCTCTTGGAGCAGGGACTTCAGAGTTTAGCCTTTGCCCCTTTGTAAAATATACATCAGGAATAAAACGACGGCCCATTAAAGGCCACAATCAGAACCTATAAAAATGTTGGGAGCGACTTCAAAATATTTTCAAACACTACTTTTTTAATACACAACGGAGAGTTATTAAGCGGCTTCTTGGTGAAGGGAGCATGGCTTCCGCAATCATCAAAAATTGATATGTATCGCTAGTAAAGTAATTATGCGCCATCCTGAGGATAAGGGAGCCGGCAATTGTTAATCCACTTGCACACCCGTTGACTTGCAACATCAAGCTGCAAATAGCTTAATTAAGTCATACACGTGGACTATAACCATATTGTTCCATTGCATTATGCACACTATATCTCAATTTATTGGGACAATTAATGCAAGAGCTCCACCTCAGGCAGGCGGGAAAATCATCCACCTTGCACCCAAGTTCCTTTCATTGATACTTGCCCAACACAGAGAGCCAAGAACAAGTGAGAATTAAGAGACTGAGACAGAGATGTCAGGTTAGGAGTAGGGGTGGAATTTGTCAAGAGCAAATGTTGGCCCAGCAGAATTGTCCAAATGGAGTACCCTAAAAGCTGAGGCTAAGTGAGTGTCTTGGACAGACTACAATTCATCTCCTCTGAGCTGGACACGTATCTAAGTGAGCAGAGTCCCCAGCAGTTTACTTATTAATTGTAAAGCGCAAAGCAAAGCCTACTCATTAATCATAAGAAATCTTCAGCCCAGAAGGTCAGGGGTCTGTTAGGAGAGCGATGTAAATCAACTCCACCCCACCCCCCACAAACATCTATTGGTCACAGGCAGTTTGTTTTTCTGAGTTAAAACCACAGAAATCCTCAGCATAAAGCCAATAGATTTCCCCCCACGTCCAAGAAGCCTAAACCCAAACTTCATTTCTGAATTTCCTCTCTCTCCCACCACCATTCTTGAAGGTGTAAATATTTGAGGTGATGCACAGCTGGAAACGCTGACACCCTCCTGGAAAGTATCCTTGGCAACAGGAGGAATGGAGAGGAGGGAGACGACTTCGCCCCAGGCCAGGGACTCTTGACTCAGCTTCCCCCACATGTTCAAAAGAGTCCTGGAGTGGAGTTGGACCTACTGTACTCCTTTCTGTTAAGGATGCGGGACACTTGCACCACCTCTAACTTGAGTGCCAGGCAGTGCTCTAGCTTGGGTCTGAGTTGCGTGATGCCCAAAGGAGGCAAAACATTGAAGGAAGTCTGGTTTTCATTGCCTCTTCAGACCAGGTGGAGACCAGGAATCACCTTTAAGCATTTCAGACATCACAAATGACTGGGGGATTCTGAGTGGCGGTAAAAGGGCACGTCCCGTAGGTGTCACTTAACGCTGGTCGATGTGGGCCAGCCTCATGTCTTGTGGATTTCTAGCTAGGTTGTCCCACAAAATGGGGGTGTTGGTTTTGACAGCATATTTCAGAGATGTGTCTTGGATTCTGATCTGCTGCCTCTTTCTGGAGCAGCTGAGGGATACAACTCACATTCTGGAGTCAACCCCGCCTCCCCACCCCCTCCGCCTGCAGGTGTGCTGGGGAGATTCTTCCTGGCATCCTCTGCAGAAAAATACTTGAGCTGGAAGCTCCAAGGTGTGAACTTGGAGTGAGTGGGGTGTGCTGGCTGGACCTTCTCAGCTGCCCCTGCATCTTTCTGCACTTCCCCTCCCCCTGTTTTTCCCCCTTTACTTCCAACAGATAGAAAAGTGAGCACCTCATTTTTTTCAAAAGGTCTTTTCCAACCCAGTTCTGGAGGCTTTTTCTGGGATCTGAGCATCGTTGATAACCAGGGTTGGGGATACTCCTGGCCTTCCCCAAGATACCTGGGTTCCACAGCTCAGCACAGGGAAAGGAGGGGGACAACCAGGCCCCCATTGGGGCTGGATTGTTGTGGGAGGGAGGGAAGAGTTAGTCAGATCCCAGGACCATCAAGGTCTCTGTTGGGTTCCAGGGGCCTGAGTCTGTATCCCTAGAGCCATGAGAGTGAGGACATGGGTCCAGGGAGCCTATGCCTCGAGGCACAGTTACCACAGAGGCGACACCAGCATTTACAATAAAACAGCAATCCTTTCAACACATCAATAAATGTTTATTGTGAACTTTCCATATACATGCTTTGCATTTATAGTCCTATTTAAAACAAACGAACCCAAAACCCCAATTGAAACAGATTTTGTTTTTATGCCCATTTTAGAGATGTGGAAAGAGGGCTAGGACTTTATTTAGGGTCCCTCAGCCAGGAAGTGGCACGGAGCAGGCCAGCTGTTCTCCTTCCCTGGGCTGCCTCTCCCCTTATGTTGGAGAAGGTCGGGACAGTTCAGATAGTGCCTCCACTTTCTCTGCCCACCTCAGGATCGCTGAGTCGTTGCCTCTCGAATGCTAACCCTTGCTATTCCGGAGCCCTGTCCTCTTTCCGATCCATGCCCCAAGCCCCCCGCAATTGGTGAGGGGGTGCCTTCTGGGTTTAGACCCTGTATTTGTGTGGATCAAATCGCCAGTTCTTTCTAAAAACCCGCCCTTTCACACTCAGTCCTCTAGCCTGGACAGTTGCAGCCAAGGCTAGGATAGGGTCCAGCTGGAGGCCTTCCCGGAGGTGGTGGCCAAACTAAATCCTGTCAGGGATGGCGCTGAGGAATGGAATCTTGGGTGCCTTCGGACCTTCCTCTTATTTGGAGAGGAAGAGCCCAGGCGCTACGTCTTGTCTTGTTTTTACTGCTCCTCCCACCCCGTCCCCTCACCTCCCACCTTTTTCCTGTTTAGCTAAGAACAAAGTTTAAATAGGATGCATATTAATTTCACAACTCCCATTCCAAAGTTGGGATGGAACCGCGGTGGCCACTTTAGTCTGTTCCTCTGATGCCTAAGGATATCATGGGGGATCCCTGAGACATTTACTGGGAACCTAAGGCTCTTCGGGTTGGGATCTCAAG
The DNA here is from genome assembly GCF_009834535.1 of Camelus ferus. Taxonomy (NCBI): domain Eukaryota; kingdom Metazoa; phylum Chordata; class Mammalia; order Artiodactyla; family Camelidae; genus Camelus; species Camelus ferus. Next base: position 99,267,863 of record NC_045696.1, read on the forward strand.
GGAGGGATGCAGGAGAATACAGGGCTGACGAGTGAGCCAAGTTCTGATTTTCTGCGGGGAGTGGGGCGGGGGCGATGAGGCAGGATGGGGTGAACATATTTGTCCTTATATTCAAAGGCCTTAGCTGTCAAAGGCCACTGCATTTGAACCAAGAACCTGATGATGGGCTGCAACGAGTCTGCCTACCGCACTCCAAAGTTTAACTCCATTGTCAAAGGGGAAGTCGAAAAGTGACTTCTGCAAATCCTAAGAAGGGGGTCTCACCAGCAGCTCTGGGATGAGGAGTGGGGTGGGGGACCACAAGGGAAGTGGCAGGGAAAAAAAAGAGCGGGGAAATCAATTGAAAAAAAAAAATAAAGATACACGCAGGATTAAATAAACTAAGAAGCTCAGTCGGCAGAATTCCAGATCTGGGTTTTGAAACCAAGAGGGTCCATCTACCTTTGGCCATCTGGCTGTTTTAAGCTCTGCCCCATGCTGTATGATTTTAGCTGAAAATCTCTTCCGTTGCAGCTTCGCTTTTATTGAATTCATCAAAAGCAAACTTTCCCTGAGTTTTTTTTTTTTTTAAGAAGGCTAAAATAATACGCCGACCACTGTGACATTCTCTGCGCCCAGGCCATTTTTCATAACGCCGCGGATCCGCTTTTGTGCCTCTGAGGCGACTAAACAGATGAATAACGAGCAAAGTCTCCCGAAAGTAAGCTAGCAGCTTTTCTCAGCTCGAAAAAAGTTAACTGAAATGAGAGGTGCATGTAAAAACCCACACCCAAAGATGGGGGCCACACTTTTATTACTCTGAATGACAACGACGTCTTTTTAAAAGCAACTAACTCCCACACCCGCGCTCGCGCACACATACACACACTCACACACACACACTAGCACACTTGCGCACACAAACCACACAAACTTTAAGCCTTGTGAAGCTGCCCAGGTGGTGTTTAGGAAATTTTGGTAAAGAAAGAATGAAGTATTTCAGGCAGACGGTAGCTGGCAAGATGTGAGAGGGGGTAAAAACCCTGTTTGATTTAGTTTTAGTTTTGTTTGTTATTTTTATTTTAAAATTACAGCTAGTTTGAAAGTTGGTTTCTGGCAAGAGGAAAGAAATGGCTGCAGCACTAAAGGAAGAATCAAAATGTTAAAAGGACGCTCAAAATGTAGTATTGTAGCAGGTCGGGGTAAGTTACTTTTTTTTTCCCCCTGTTTTCTCTTTGGTTTTGGAACGCAGTTTAAAATGCACTTTGGGGAGAGTTTTCCAGTGGTTTCTAGGGAAGAGGAACTAACCCCAGGCTTCCTCCTGGGATGGATGCCTCCTGCGACTTTGCTCTGGTTTTGCGGGTGTTTTACAGGGAGGTGCCTTCCTCCTGAACCCTGCCATCACCGGCCCAGAAGCCCTGGAGGCCTGAGTCCCGCGGTTCGGAAACCCGCGCTCCGGCCACAGAGGCAACAAGTCCTGGACTCCAGCCCCGGGCGAGCCCCGCGCCGCTCCACAGCTGAGCCAGGGGCTCGCCTCCCAGGAATGAATTTTGCACTTGTAAACTATTTGCCTGTGGACGCGCACAGCTGCGACCCTCGGGTTTATCAGGGGAAAAAACTCTTTCCTTAAATGGACGGTTTGGAAAAACTCAGCCATTGGTTCTCGCCAGATGATTATTGATGCAAAGTAAACCCTACGGGTTGGAGCGCGCGCGCGTTTGTTTAACCCTAAAAGTCTTCCCCTTCCGAGTTGCTCAGGATGACAACACTCGAAGTCGTTTGTATTTTTTTCAGGGGTTAGGAAAAGAACTAGGGGTGATCTGTCTGAGGCGGCGTAGACCTACATTAGTGTGAGAGGCGTGTTTCACCGGAAAGCGATGCCCTATGTTAGCTCAACAGTAGGAAAGTGGCCCCAAAGAAACTGGAAAGGCGGCTAGCAGCGCGCGCCCTCGCGTTTCCACAGACGTGTTACAAATGCGTAGTTACATGGTTATGTGCACTTTCCTAGCATTAACCCGCGGCTCTGGCATTCAGTTCTGTGGTTTAAATAATATTGTCGGTCTGCTGTGTATTTCATGACACGAACGTTTAGGCCCTTGCCGAGTGGTCGTTCATTTAAGCCCTAAACCACGTCCTGCAAGTGTCTGCCGTGAGCCAGGTTTTATTTATTGTTATTAGTCCTCCGCTACTCAAGAACGTGGAATAAACACGTGATGCACTGAAGGTTGGGCAGAGCTGATGCAGATGTTGGCAAACACGTATTTGCCAGTTATTTCCGAGGAAGTTAGAGAAATTGATTCAGGCAACCAGACAGAAATTGATAAGGGAACTGATCGCGGATCGGAGATGATTTTGTTCATTAGCAGGAGCGATTCCTGCGCTTGGGTCTGGCGGGGCGAGCATATAAAATGCAACTTTTGCCCCATTGGTTCGCTAGGTGAATTAGCACATACTGGGACTGAACAGTCCTTGACCTTTGCCTTTATGTTTGCGCAAATGTTTGCCTAAAACACAATCGGCCTTGACAAGGGAGCATGCTACCGTGTGACACTGCCTATTCACCAGATAGATGTTCCCTGCCACACACGACCCAGAGCAGACTTTTAAATAGCTTAGGTATTTGTACAAACCATATAAATTAATGTCGGCTGATTGTTAGTTGCTGGTTAAATAGAAGACAACTTGGGTGTGGAATACACATCTCTCTCTGGCTTTTTTCCCCCTTCTTCAAAAAAGTCGATTAGATAATCAGGAAACAAAACCAGTAGTGAAAGAAAGTTTGTTTAGGGTAGTCAACAGATTCTTGTTTGATCAAATGGGCACTAGACTGTAGTTCCTTACAAATGACTTTTCCACAAAGATGGGGAGTGAATGAATGAAGAGTGGGGAAAACTGAGGGACTAACGCTCAGGACAATTGGGGAGGTTTGGGAAATGAACCCGAAGATCCTGGAGGATTTATTGTTCCTGGAGGAGCCATGAGAGTCCAGAAACTCTCCGGGCCCTGGGTACCCTGTGGGACTGGGAAGTTTTCCCGATTCCTGAGCTTTATGGTTCTGAATACTTCCTCCAATAAAACTAAATACTTTAGCAGGAGGAGAAAAACATCTTGTTGAAATCTAAAATTGGTTTAAACCCTCTTTTAACCCCCACATTGTAGATCTGAAATGATTTAGAGGACTGGGCTGCCTTTCCCTGAACTTTGACACGGGGGGGGGGGGGGGAAGAACTTCCCTGGGCTGTGCTTTCTATCTGGGTTCAGAATTTTCCACATTCCATTCATTACCAGCAAGATGGTTTAAACTCGCCAACTTCCAGGCTTAATTTCTGGAGCAGATAGAACTGCAGAAACCGGGAGGAAAAATTAAGAGGAACAGGAGCATTTGTAGCACTCTCTTTAGGGAGTGTCATTCCTTTGGGAGAGAGGAGTGTTTATTTCGTTCCAAAAGGATGCAATTGACCAGGGCAGCACCAACTCTAGCCACAGCCTGGGGACACGGATTTGAATGTCTGAGAGCCTCTCTGGTTTCTCCAAACATTGACCGGGTCTCTGTCAGGCTTCCTTTAACTGTCTGCAGGTGGAGAGGAAGATGGGTCACCAGTTCTCCTTGGAAGTGCCTTCTCTTGTTCGTTGGGCAGAAATTACTTTCTCTCTCTGGTGGGCTATGGGTCAAAACAGGGGGAGGTTTGTTTAACAAAAGCTATGTTCCACATAGAATTTTGGTGGAGCATGAAAGTAGCAGAAAGTTCTAAACAACCAGTCCAGACTTCAAAAGAAAAAGATAAATTTGAGAACAAGCACCTTGCAGAGAATTATATGGAGAGGCTTAAAAGAAGAGTGATATAGGAGAAAATTAAGGAGACTACTTCTATTTTTCAATAATTTCCTGTTAAGAATTTCTTAATTAATAGTTAAGACTCATTAGTTTATTCTTATTATGTAATTAATACTGTGGTAGGTATGAATCATTTCAAAACAGTTTCATAATTTTGACAGAAAACAATGTGGATGGTAGCCTGTGTGTTTTGACTTTAGGTTTAGAAATTCAGGGAATTAGATATACCTAGAAATCATACTCGAGTTCTCAGAGGATATTTGCTTATTTCCTTAAATTACAATCATTTAAACCATTTAAAAATTGTTTCATTTAAAGTAAAATTACTCCAGGTATTCTCTTTTCTCTCCCTGTCCCTTCTCACCAACCCCCAATCTTTTAGAGAATTTAGGAATTAAAGCTATAGAAATGCACATTTGAGGACTCTATTCTGAGATATTCTACAATGACATGGAGAAAGCAAGGCAGTAATACGTTTCTAGCCTCTAGCAACATATTTCTAGCTATTCTGTAGCTGTGCTTGTGGTAGATGAAATTTGTTCAGGCTTATGAGTGAACTGGGACCTAGAATCCACAACCCATGATGAGGACTACAGGTTCAAGTCTAGTTATTGTAAAAATCAGTTTAGGAATTCAAGAAATTTCCAAATTTGCTTAGTTTTAAGTAGATACATTTTAATAAAACACAACTAATTAGAAACATCAATGTTATGTAAAACATATTTCATATACATTCTAGGTATCACCAGTTAAAGTATTTAGTCCATGTATTCACTTAATTATTCAATTATAACGAATCGAATAAAAAATGAGAGATGATCAATTCAGTCTACTGCTGGCAGACATCTAGAAATTGTGCATATTTCTGGCCAAAGCTAAAATAGCATTAAATATTTATATTGTGATATCTGTAGTTGGTTTTATCTAGCAGTGTTCAAGAAGACATAGAGTAATTTATTGATATAAATGAAGACAAACAAAGCATAAATACCCAAACTATTCTTATTTGAGTAACACAACTTTAATGTAGAAGAAAGGAGAAAATAATTTTAATCATTTTTGAAAATAATTGAGCTTTTATAGTAACGTGTTTCCTTAGAGCAAAAAAAAAAAGATGTAAAATTAGTTTGTAACTTTGAAAAATTAAGGTAACTAATTTATTCTTATGAGTTGAGTATTTCAGAAAATCTCTGAAAATACATTTGCATATGAAATACATGTTCATTAAAGGTAAAGTGATTGCATTTAGCTGACACAGAATGTAAAATCTTTTAGATGACTCTACAGTATAGATTAACTTCTATGTTAGTAATAGTCTTATTGACTTGCCTGTAAAATGACATTTGTCACTATCTGTGAATCCATACTTTACTCTGCAGTGAAATTAAACTGAAAAAGTAAAGTTAGGTTTCAGGTGCTGGAGTGAGCATCCTAGACCTTCCTCCCATTCTATGCCCTCAAAGATAATTCTTTTCCCCTAATTTATGCAGACATGCTTATATTGATTTCATAATCCTCAACGATTACTAGCCATTAAATTCCATTCTACTCAGCACGTGAAAACATACAGATGGTTTGGAGGCATGTGAATTTTACCTTTAACGACCGAACTTGAGTTCAAATAGCCCAAATATGCCACCTCCAGGCATTGTATTTGTGCATATGAATAGTTAGGCTATGTTAAAGTCGGGGTTCAGAGACCAGCCATTCTCTCTGGTTGGTGACAAGTCTAGATTTTCCTGGTACAGAAAAAAAGAGCCTTTCTCATCTCCATTTTAATTCAGCCTCTGACCAAATAAATTGTGCTTCTATTTCCAACGCCTATTGCATCCGACATCAGGCCCTAATTACCTACACCTGGCAGAGAGAATGGGGAGGCCGCGGCAATACTGAGCTGGGAGTGAATGCCACAGGGCATTTGGAAGGGGTCACGCCAAGATTCGCCCAAGAAGTGAAATTTAAGACCTGGATACGGAGAAACTGTTCCTATGCATAGTCATGAGAAATCCCGGACTTCGAGAAGCCTGGACCCCATTTTAATCCTTTTTTTTTTTTTTTTTTTGGTAAATGTTGTGAATTCAGAGAGAAGGAGGAGGGAGCGGTGAAAACATTAGAGGGGGCTGCAGGACCCGGGCAAGCGGCCACACCTGAAAGCTTTTGGGAACCACGTTCTCACCTGACATTTCAGGCGTTCCCTTAATTTGCCAATAGGGCTCCGCGGAGCGCCTGTGTGCGTCAGCCACTCGCTGAAGCAGATCCCCCTGGGAGTGCGAGCGTGGCAGGTACCGGGAGCGCGCGGAGGGGTGGGGGCTCGTTCTCGGATTTATCTGAAAGGCGGCTGGTGGGGAGCCCGGGGCCAGGAGTAAGGTTTTCCTGGCTCCCTCCGCCGTCGTCCCGCTTTTATGACCCCTGTTCATTTGCACTTCCCGCCTCCCGAAGCAGCTTGGGAGACCACCGGGCGAGCCCTTGCCAGCTCTAACCTCACCTTCTCCCACTTCCTCTTACCCCTCTCACCCTCTTCTTCTCCCTCAGTCCTCCACAGATCCTCTCCTCCGCGCACGCCTTCCCAGCCCTTCAGACCTTTCCCTTCCTTTCACCCCTTCCACAGCAACCCACCAACTCTTCATCCCTCCTCACTCCTCACCCATCTCGTATCTTTCACCCGTGCGCACCCCTTCCCCCCACACCCCGTTAGACTCCTACACATGCTCTCACAACCCCGGAGAGCCCCTTCCCTTCTGTCACCTCTGCATCTTCCTGGTCCTTTTACATCCCTCACTCCCCTCTCCTGCCTTCACACCTCCTCATCCTCCACACTCCTTATATGCCTCCTGGCATCACCCCCACTTCTTACACCCACTTGATTCGTGTCTCCCACGCCACTCACACACCTCACACGCAGACTCCTACCCTCACTCATGCACACAAGCCAGCCCCTCAGACTGCCTTTTGCCTGGTGGTATTTGAGCTCCTCTCTGTCTGTTTTGGAGAAGCCAGCTTCCAGCCTCTTCCTCTCCAATCCCTCCTCTCTCCACATTTCCTTCCATACTAGAGGTTAGTATCTCCCCTGCCCCATTCTGGACTTCTCTTTGGAGAAGAGAATATGGCTGCCCCCCGCTTCACTTTTCACCCATGAGGAGCAGCTAGAAGCCAGTCCTCTGATTTGACTTCTCTGCTCTCAGGTCTCAGCTTCAGAGAGCTATTCCCAGACTCTCCTTCCAGATTTGTCTCCCAAATTCAGAGACACAAACTTCTAAGTGGAACATTTTTGTCAGCAGAGTGGGTGGTAGGGTTCTTTAAACTGGTGACTCTTCAACATGATCAAGCTTCAGAATCACTCAGAGTCTGTTAAACAAAACAACCAGAGATTGCTGAGCCCCACTCCCAGAACTTCTGACTCATAAGATGTGAGGTAGGACCTGAGAATTTGCATTTCTAATGAGTTCCCAGGTGATGCTGGGGCTGCTGCTCTGGGACCACATTTTGAGGAAATTTAAAGTATGCCTCAGCAGTAGGAAGGAATCCTGTTATACAGTTAGAAGACAGAGGGAGGTCCAAAGAACATGGAAGTTCAGGAGCAAAATGATACTGGCGAGCTGAGGATAATCCCTTAACAATTCCCCAAGCCAGAAGATCCTTTGGAAGTGTGAATTTTCTCTGATGAATGTTTAGTTTCTCAGAAAATGACCAAATCGTCTTTAAGGCTAGGGCTTCTTCCACAAGAGGAAGGGAGAAAAGAAAGATGGTTGTGTCAAGAAACTCTTTCCTAAGCCCTCACTGTCCTTTTGTCATGAGGCTAGTGGTATTTAGATCTGGGGGGAATTAGGTCTTGGGTCACTGAAGACGCTGGTCACTCTGGGTAGTTTTATTGTTTGTGAGGTTTGGTGTGTGTGTGTATGTGTATTAGAGGGTTTGTTGACTACCTTTGTGGTTAGACGTCATTCTGAATGGACAGGAGGACTCAGGCCCTACAGAATCACCTTCTCTAGCCTGGGTAGTGGTTGCCATGGTAATCTGCTGCCTCTCCATCTGCCTGTGAAGAGGCATCATAGACCTCTCCCTTCAGTCTTTCTTGAAGGTTGGAAGGTGGTCCAGAAACTTACAGCCAGTTCATGTTCTGCCTTTTCAGTTATCTAAGGAATGGTTTTCTTAATTTATTTGGAACTGCAAAGGTGTGTATACGAAGGAGGGAAAACACATAAAAATTAAAATTAAACATTCTTTGTGTGTATCGATGTGATATGCTTAACCAGCTAGAGACCACATACCATAAGCAGTCAGAATGCTAGGCAATAGTTTATTCTATATTTGAGTTACCTGACAATTTAAATACCAAATCTTGGTCACTTGGGTCAAGAATATCTACATTTTTGCTCCTAGCTGATTTTGCCAACAGTTTTCATTCTCATTTTCTCTAGATTTAATGACCATGGTGGAAATTTCTAGTCTGCCTCAGGAGGTGATAATCTAAGGATTAAAGCTCTGAGATCTTGGCTAGAGTTTGTACAGCCCTTTCTATGTTCACAAATTCTTAGCAACTCTTAGATACCCCCAGGTTTCCCCTCTTCTCTCCTCATATTACAAGTAATTATACTGTCCTAATATGCATTAGGAAAAACCTAATTGCATTAACATATTTCTCTTATAATCCTGTCATTAAAAATGACGAATTTTATTAATGCATAGATTTTTTTTTCCTGGTTTGAAAATAAGTTAATTTTAATCTTGTCAAATGTCAAAAAAATCTTGTCAAATTTGCTAGCATGTCTTTTTAGTTGTATTCTAGCCAAAAACATTACAAACATGGCTAAATTTTTTTACCTCTTAGAATATTTATTAAATGGATGATTTACAAGAAAGACATTGATGAATAAAGGTAAAATTTTTCACTCATAGTAAACATAAAACTTTCAAATGCGTAAGGTTTATATTCAATTTTATTTTTTTTAAAAAGTCTGCTCCTTTAAGATTATATAGTGTATAAAGTGCTGGTGAGATTGATGTTACCAGAAATTCCCAGTTTGGTGATTTTCCTGAGATTTTTCACCCAATGATTGTACCACAACAAGTGAGTGTTACTGACCACAACCTTGAAGTGGTCAGGTTCAACCAGGACTTGTATTTTGAATTGTTTACCACTTTCAAATGGGGATCATAAGCACACCAGCTCCTTGAGAAATGCTAGGTAAGACATCACACTAGCAAAACAACCCAGCCGTCCCTATTTTAAAGATTTCAAGTTGGTCTTGCTTTCCTTTCTCTAGCTTTATGGTCTCTGTATATTATCCTTTATTTTATCACAAATTGGAGATTTTATCCAATTTTATTGCAAACTGGAGCTTTTAAATACAGAAAGCCAGAGGTTTCCACAGGAATTAGATACTTAGTGTTTAATCAAAACTGAGTAAAATTTTGAAGCATATAAAGTCCACTTTTCTTATTTACTTTAAATTGAGATGAACGTAATGCAAACCTATTTGTGTTTTCTTCTATTTAAATGGAAAATTCCCTGGGACAAAATTAATCTACAAATATGTTGTCTGCATTTTAGACCCAGATGTAACCAGTTCAATTAATATTGCTACTGTATTTAAATCGTGAGTGATGAAAATATTATCTAGAGAAATATGTCAAGTATCTCAAGGTTGAGGGTTTTACAATGGTCTTGGTTTGGGGAAAATGATGCAGGTATGTTTTTTCTTAGAGATGTCTCATCAGAAATAATTGTGGCAAATGACATCCGACCATAATAATAATATTAATGCTACTGTCACTTTGGGAAAGAAAAAATCCCAAATTGAATGTCGGTTTACAGATGGTTTGGCATTTCCCCCAATCATCTAGTCATCCTTTAGGGCAAAGTGTGGCTGTTGATTGTTTCTTGCCTTCTAGCGTGTAACCCCCTCTCCTGCCCTCTAGCGGAGGGTTTGACAGAGCACCAGTGGCGAGGACAACCAGTGATTATTTATTGATCACCCGCTGAGTGCCAAGCACTGTGGAGGAAGTTGAAGCGTGTCCAGATCTGGGCAGAGTCCAATGCCATGCAGGAGCTTTGTCAGATGATTTAGGATTGAGCAGATATTCTAGCTTTGGGTCCTTGTGTTTCCTCACCTGGGGGTCTCTTCAGAACCCTGATCTCACCCATCTTGCACTTGGAGCCTGACGGGAGGCAGCTCTGGCCACCAGAAGCTCCTAGCTGCAGCCAGTTTGAGACGGAGAGCCTGGCTGCCCCTTGGCGGGTCTGGTTATAGTTTGCGTTCTCTTGTATAGAGCTGTCCAGTTTGACCCGTACTTACAACCAATCCTGGATCAGCATTGTCAGACCTCGGTTCCACCACACTGTTTGAAGAGCCCCATTTTGTGCAGTGGCAGCCACAACAAAACCCAACTTTCCTCTGTGACTTTGTTCTTTCGATTTTTAATAGATCAAAGACGGGGTGGGAGGAAGGAAAAGCAGGGGAGGGGGAAAAAGAGAGGGGGTAGGGATTGTTGTCGTGTCAAGATGCAGCGCCCATTTGAGGCCACTAGCCCCCATTAGAAGGGAAAAGTGCACGGAAAAGGGCGAGAAACCTGCACTTGGCGCGGCATTGTTTGGGGGATTCGAGCTGCGGCCGCCGCCGCCGCCGGCCGCCATACAGTACGGTCTCCATGGCAACGCAACCTGCTGCTGCCGCCGCCAAAGTTGAAGGCGCTTGAAAAGGCTTGCAGAGACCAGAATCTCTATCCGATTTCGGTTTCCCGGGAACAACTGGGTGAAAATGAAGCAAAGAAAGAAAGGAGGAGGAAAGGAAGAAGGAGAGGAGGAGGAGGGAGGGAGAGAGAGGGAAATATGAATGAACGAGGGAGGGAAAGAGAAGGCAGAATATAAGAGAAGGAGGGAGGGGGAAGCGGAGAGAAAACCCCACCCCAGGCCCATGAATGCTGGCATTGTCCCTTCTTTTCTGAATCTGATTTACCATATCATAACCCCCAGGAAGAAGAAAACATCAATATCCCGAAGGAATGGAGATGTTTCTATGGAAAACCTAGGAATTTTAGTCCATAACAGATCTGGTGTAAAAAAAATCAAAGAGATCAAAGGCAGAGCTCCCTGGAGTATAGATGCGTCTCTGAATTAAAGATGGACGATGCAGACTACAAAGTACTTTTTTCTTCTTTATTCAGTCCTCTGTTTCCATTTCAAGGGAGGCGCTGGCCTCGTCATATCTGAACTAGACCGTCATTGCGAACAATGTCATGAAGGGGAATAAAAGGAGGAGCGGGGGCACCAGGAACTCCGCTGCCTCTGCCCCAGCCTAGCTTCCAGCCGTCTTCTCCAGTGGGTCTCCGTGGAGGTGTCAGCCCGGCCCTCCTCATAGAAGGAGCTCCTGGACAAAAAAACCCACCCTCACCCTCAGTCCTACAGGGGCATTTAGGAAAAGTGAGGTCTGCTGAAATTAGGGGAAGGGAAGTTGTGTTAAGCTGGCTTCTTGCTTCACGAAATTAAGCTCAGGGCGATCAAAGGCTCAGTGTGGCAGTTCTGGCGTGGGGAGGAGACAGAAGGATCTTTAGGCCTAGATGTGGACCGCAGTGGGATATAGGACCCTCTGGATGGGGGGGGGGGTTAGGGCAGCCCCAGTAGTTGTCTATGCAGATGTGGGTTCCTGGCAGATCTGCCAAGAGAGGGGCTCTCCAAAGGGAAAGACTTTGGGGGGGGGGGCAGTTAAGTGAGGCATCTCCTGCCCTACAGTTCCTCAATTTGCACATCTAAGAAACAAATTCTAAATGTTTTGAAGATATTCTTGGCAAGAAAGGCTAGCTGGCTTCCACTTTACTTTTTAAATCTAAGGCCACTTGGAAAGTCAGGGATGGGATTACTAATGTATCAGCAGAAGAGCAGTCCTAGATAAATGTCTTCTCCACGTGCACAAAGAGAATTCTTAGGCTTGGCCTGCACTGTGTGCGTGTGCGTGTGCATGTGCGCACGCACAAGCTCTCTGGAAAAAGGGCTGCTCCCATCCTCGGTGCAGCTGTGGGCTTGCTGTCCAGCTTCTTCCAGACCTTGTGGCTGGGAAATAAAAACAGTAAGTTTTCAAAAGCTGGAGATTTGCCGCTTCCTCCGGAAAGAAGCGGAGATAATCAGCCAGATAACCTGGACCTGTGTGTGTGTGTGGGGGGGGGGGAGCCAAACCTCCAGAGGCCTTTGCACTGCAAGTCTCCCCTTCGATTTCTCCAAAGCCAAGGCCAGCAGACTAATATTAGAGAAGTCAATTAAGTTGTTTGCAAACACGCGCGGGCCGGAGAGGACCACGAAGGGGAGAAAGCCGGTTCCCATGGTGGGATCAGCATCTGTACTGGCCACCAGCGGCCCCGGGGTCAGGCCCGACACTAAGTAAACAGTGCGGCGGCCCAGGGGCTCCTTTGTAGCGTCCGCAGCTGTCCAGCCACCCATTGTCTGGCCGGAGCCGGAGACTCCGTCCCTGCCCCGGCGCCAACTCTGTGCACAAAAACAGACCCGAGCAGGCTGTACATCCCATCCCCCTCTCCCCGCCTCCCCAGGCCACCAGGGCTTGTCTTCTGTCTCTCCTTCAGAAGCCCAGCCTCTCTGGACAGTTTTTCTCCTTATGTAACAGAGCACGGGTGCAAAAATCCAGCACCTGGGGGACAGTTGAGGGCAGGAAAAAAAAAAAACCCTCCCTTCCCAAGAATGGGAGTGGGAAGAACCTTATTACAGAACAAAAGAATAGTAAGTTGGATATCACCATTAAGCTGAAAGCAAGAATGATCTTGTTAAACAGGGCGTCTTTGTTTATCCCGCCCCAGTGGTCTGTCTTGGAGAAGCTGGTGGATGAGTCCCAAGACAGAAGGTGAGGAAAGGGACCAGGGTAGTATGTTTCCTGAGCTGCCAAGTAGGGGAGTTGGTCTTGAGCTTACTCAGCGGGCCTGACAGGAATGTTCCAAGGTTTCAACCGCCTAGGCGGCACTTTAGGGGCCTGAATTTCTCCTGAGGATGAAAGTTGAAACTTCAACACCCTCTCCCATGACACCTGCTCTCCCGGAACCCGGAAGGGTGGGGAGGGGGTACTGTGAGCACGGGATCCAGAGTTTTAGTCTGGTTTTGTCCAACACAGGCTCTCCCAGAAGTACAGGGCATCTTCAACCTGTGACCCAGAGTCAGAGGTCACTAGGGTGAAATGACTTTTCCCTCCTGAAGCCCAGAGCCCAGAGATAGAGGGGTGCAGGCTGAGGGGAGATTCAGAGCAGCTAGCATGTGATGAAGTACAGGGGTGGCTCTTGAGATGAGGCCCCTTACAGCTCCCAGGCCCATCTCCACCCAAACACACTCTCCAGACTCAGAGGGATTTGTGGGACACACTTCTTGGAATTCAGTTCAAGTCCAAGGCTTGTCCAGCTGCCTGGGGCCTGTCTTTCAAGCCCGGCACTGAATCCAAAGTCAACAAAGCAGTTCAGATCCTCAGAGAGACAAGCTTGAACCACCTCAAATGACAGAGCCCAAGTCCAGAGCTGTGGCTAATAACACTTGCCAAAGAGTCAGCCACTTGCTTCCTTGATCTGGGGGAAGAAAAGTTCTCTGCTCTTCTCTGGGTGTTTGGTGCTAATTCCCTCATAATCCTTTTTCTCTATTTAGAGAAAAATTATTAAATTCTGTTTTGAATAACAAATGTCTGCCAGACATTGGAGCATAAGACCATTCATCTGGCTTAAGTGGCTTCTTCCTCTTGTTTAACAAGCTCCTAGATTTAGAAATTTGGAGGCAAAAATCATACCAACATTTTAAAATGCTATCAGGATGTTGCTGCTGAAAAAAAGCCCTAGCACCTGACTGAATAAAAACCTTTGACTCTAGACTACAAAGTTCCTGACATGTGAGAGGAAGGGGTGGGGGAGTGCGATGGAGGCATTGAGGTCCCAGCCCATCCAAGCTTAATTGTCAAAGTTTAACACGAAGAATGGGTGAGTTTTAAGCATTCTGACATTGGCTCTAATTTTGTGTGTGTGTGTGTGTGTGTGTGTGTCTGTCTGCCTGCCTGCCTGCCTGCCTGTGTGCTTTGCCGGGCATGGGGTGGGGGAAATCCAAACCAACTACCAGACTCCAGGAAATGTGTCTTCCGGTTTCCCTCACCAGGAAAACTGTAGGAATTACAAGAAAACCTTTGAATGAACGTGGGAGCCTCGGCCCTGGCCAGCTGGGGAGGGGATGCACCAAGCGGCTTTTCCTTGTCGTTCAGTGCGGAGTCCTAAGGGCAGGTTACAAGGGGACCCCGAGTCCCCCCGAACGGTCAAGTGTGTGGAGGATTTGCAGCAGCCCTCTTTCCAGAACCCTTATTTGCAACTTACAAGGTTTTGCTTTTTGTTTTTGTTTTCGTTTGGTGAGACATTTGCCGAGGACAAATCCGATGGCAAATTGTTCCTCAGGCGGTGGTCCAAATTCTTCAAATAGCTGGCGCTCGGGGGCGCGCATGGCAGAAGGGACTGGAAGCCGCCTCCCCCCACCCAGGCGGCTCACCCTTAACTTTCCAAACGCTGCACTGGTCCTCTGGGTTGGACCCCTTAACTTTCCAAACGCTGCACTGGTCCTCTGGGTTGGACAGGAGCCTGCTCTGTTCACGGGGCTCCCCTATGAGTTGGAAAGTATGTCGGAAAATATTGGGTAACTTCGCCACATCCCCAACAAATAAACAAGATAATTAAAGTGACACAGATGCTGGTGCTGAACTTCGCGGTTTCTAGGATCATTAGAGGCAGAGACTTAAAAAAAAAAACTTAATTAAGGCAAATGACGGAGCTTTTCTTCTTCTGAATAGTTGGCGGGTTAAACCAATTAGACACATTCATCAAATTCTTTCCACCAAGTTTTTATAGACAGTAGGATATGTTCTCAATACAGCGCAGAAACTCGCACACTTTTAATCGCTTAGCGCCCGGGTGGTGGGGAGGGGGACGCCCGACACATGTTAAGGAAAAGCGTTCCCTCCATCCAGTCCCAGGAGGCCGATTGCGCCCGGGCCAGAGGTTTCAAGCCCCGGTTTTTCTAGTGTAGCACCTGTCCCTTTCTCACCCAACGTCTTTACTAAAAAGTCTCTTTAAATTAATGATTTTTCCATTCTCAAAGTGTCTGAGCGGTCAAGATTCCCGGGTGCGGGCGTGTTTGGCAAAATCTAACTCTTAGTGCAGAATAGCCCCTAGAAACGGTTAGAATTAGGAACCCTGGGAATGGAAATCGAATAACAGGAAATTAATAATATTTCTCCTTTTGCAGTTGCCCCAGAACCTGCTGCAGAGTCCAGAAGTGTTTCCAAGGGGCCCAGATCTTGCCGGGGAGGGGAAAGAACCATATGGGGAGGCGGGTCTGGAGGACTCCCCCAAGTACTGAGTGCCCCAACAACCTGGCCCCACTAGGGCAGCCTGCCTTTGTGCGAGATGATCGTCCTGAGCAGATTTAAGACAATTCCCTCAAACTGAAGCTTGGACCCAGCGTCCCCCTGGGAGCTGTAGAAGATGAACTTCTAGGGAGCTTTCCTGTGGCCTGGGCTGTCCAGGCCTCCTCTGAAATAGGAGTTCCATCTGTTGGATTAGACCCCGTGCAGTCTACTTGAACAAGGGCTTCCTTTCCACTGCCGTGGGAGGAATGTGTACATCCCCAGCTTGTGTGGGAGAAAGGGAGAGATGATTCTGTGAGCTAGGTTCCTTCTGGTGGCCACAGACTTTTCAACAACAGGTGAAAAGGAGTGGAGTACGGCTTCAAAACCTAACCTAGTATCTAATATGCATCAACTAACATGTGCCCACAGCTGTGACATATTTATGTATCTATGTATATATATATATTCACATAATATATAGATATTTCAGTATATTTACTCACTGAATACAAACCACCATACTTGCATAACGTATGCTTTTATTTTCTTTTTATATGAGTATATTAAATGACATGTATGTATATTATGTGGTTTATGTTATATACTAGGATATATACGTGTATATGGTGATACATATTATATTAGATGTGTATTGCCATTTGGGAACTATATTATATATTGAGATGATAATGAAATTGCATTTAGGGGCCAAGATTATCTAATAGGAAGGGTATTATAAATTAGGTGATATATACTAAGCTGGAAACATATGCATCCGTTTTTAAAGTGTGCTATTTACAAACAATTTTGCACAGTGCACAGTGAAACTGGCGCCTTTCTTTGTCGTGCCATTTCTAACCTCTTGTATCACCTCCCCATCTTGATATAAATAAGATAATCCTAAAAATAAGTAAACAAACAAAACACTCCAACCTACTCCCTAGCGAGCCCAGTGTGCCCCTTGGCCTCAAAGCTAGTTTCTTTGGGTTTTGAGTTTGGCTCAGTGCATGGCGACTTTTGAGGTTCAAACTCTGGGGTTCTGAGACCCCGGACATGGCAATCAGAGCAAAAGGAGTGACTCAGCCCCGGTCCTGCCATCAGGAAATCTGATAGTTGACAAGTAAAACATCCAAGGTGAGAGCCAGCATTTGGAGTACTAGCACGTGAGCACAGTTCCCAGGTGGATTTTTTTTTTTTTTTTTTTTTAGAGCCAGCCGTTCTTGAATGTGAGTCTGTGACACTAGGTTACGACTGAAAAGGGGAGCAGGGGCTGGAAAGTTTGCAAAGCTTCAATTTGCCAGAGAAAAAACTTTTTGAACTCTCCACGCAGATGGTGCCAATCCGCCTGTGATCATTTTCCAGCTCCTGCGGAAGCTGCTCTCGAAGCGATGCCCTAAAGTAAATAAACACCCTCTTCCCTTCTCCAAGTCAGGCCTTTAAAGGGAACACCGTCGGCCTAATTATGCTTGAATTATGCACGGAGGTCTGCGGAGGATGGAACTTTAGACAAATAATTGCGCCATTGTGTGCGGGCGGCCGGCCGGCCCGCGCGGCCTCCCTCAGTTTTCGTCACTTCGCGCTCGGAAGGCGGCGGGGCTCGCCGCCACCTGAAAACCGCCGCCGGGGGGCCAAGCCAGAGATTCCTGCCTAATTAACCTACTTTTCCACCCGGTAGATGTCAAGATTTCAGAAAAAGGATTGGCGGAGGAAAAAGAGGGACATCGTTTTCCCCTCAGCCCCCTCCCTGGAGTCGAAGAAAAGTTGCTTTGCCAAGTGTTGTGATTCC
This sequence comes from Camelus ferus, assembly GCF_009834535.1. Classification (NCBI taxonomy): domain Eukaryota; kingdom Metazoa; phylum Chordata; class Mammalia; order Artiodactyla; family Camelidae; genus Camelus; species Camelus ferus. Next base: position 99,284,826 of record NC_045696.1, read on the forward strand.
TTGAAAGCGGTTGCAATTCAGGCAAAAGCTTGCGATGTCCAGGGAATTGCTTGGAAAAGCTTCCTGGACTATTAGGGGAGCCATGAGGAGACGGAACGTTTTGGAAAATGAAAGCTTTTTCTCTGTTTCAGTAGTGATAACGTAAATCATCCTGGTCTAGCCAAGTTCTCAAAATTGGGGAATAGATGGGGAAAATGTGAACCGTCCCCCGTAATCTCTAGAGGAATAATTAATTTTCCAAATGAGAATGCATTTAAATTCACCTCGGATATAAGTTCCTGACTGAGTAGCTAAATTTAGGGATTTTAAAACACAGGAAGCGTCCTCTCCTCGTTGGGTGAGGGTCACTCTGCTGATCACCCAGCTGCAGTGATTTATGATGTTAGACTTACATATCGATTCCCTATCAAAACCAAAGAAATTCATCTCCATTTATTTGAATTTGGCCAGGACTGCAACTGTATTTTTAGGACAGGGAGTCACATATTTGGATCATGTTCTCAAAAAAAAATTGTAATCACCTCCAAACCTCATGAGTTCTATGGAACTCTGTCCTAAAATAATTGTATAATGCACTATTTGGCTTATCAAGTAGCTTCTTAAATATTTCCTTACATTGGTGAAAGTTACAATATTCTAGCCCTCTCTGGGGGTCATTTTGGAAGAATGTATATAGGCGTTGAAGTTTACAGAAGAGGAGGGCTGAATGAGCGTTAGAACAGAAAACTAAGAGTCCTTGTAGATTGTTAGAAAGATTTTCTTTAAAAAAGTGTAGGTGCTTTGTTATTCAATCAGTTGATCCCCCCTAGCTTTAAAAACTCCACAGGACTCTAGCTAAAGGGGTACACAAACATTTTCCCAGAGGGCTTATGTATATTTATTTATTCATGGAGCCCAAGGCATCCAGTGTTTTATAAGCAGAGATAGTAAAAGCTTGGGGGTGGGGGGAGGTGTTGTGGAGGTAAAATGCTTCTGAAGTGAGTTCCCAAGAAGCCAGTTCCTGAATGGTGTTCTTTCCTTAGCAACATATGTGTCAGCACACAGATGTTTCAGTGAAAATAATCAAGATGCTTTGAGTTAATAGCTTACGAGTCCCACAATTAACTGTACTCTGCATTTTTCAGTGACCATTTTCCTAGACACATGCACACAGATAAACCCTTGTATATTGCAGATATATAGACAAATGAAAAATACAACCAGAAAGATAAGTCATAATTACCAACATGAAAATAGAGGTGGCAGGGGCAGAGTCAGAGTTGGTAATGGCGAATTAGGGAAAATGAGGGCTGGATGGATTTCTAGCTGGGTCTGTGACCTTAGAAAGTGCTAATTTATGAAATCCCACCTGGCTGAAGATGTAGGTATCTTTGGGCAGCCCCTGACTAGGTGACTGGAAAGTGAGCACAAGGTCCAATAATATGTGCTTCCTCTGGAATAAGAATTAAAATGGGAAAAACTGCTCTAATTTCATGGCTAATAAGCATTTGGGATTCTAGGAGACCTGACAGGTGATGTTTATCTATTTTGAGACTATGAACTAAAATATCTGCATTAATTGCCCTCTTTTCTCCCCCAAACTTCTCTGCATACATTTTCCTGTTTATCTTAAACTCCTTCAAATTTCATAACATGTCTCTGATAATCCACGTAAACCCTGAAGCTTTAATACCCCACCTCTTGATAATCACTTTAAAAATTAAGCTGCATTCATCCTGAATGAACCATCTAATTCCTAGGATTATACAATGCTTTAAATTTTTTTCTATTGCTTTCAGTTAAGTGCCTCTGAATTGCTCCTTCCACGATGTTCCTTTAAAATAAGGCTAAGTTTTAGTTATTTCTAAGTATGTTTGTAGTATGATTCTTTATTTTGAAAGTTATTTTTATTCTCAGGGTTAGTATGAATGAAATTTCCTGAACACAGTCAATATTTGTAGCCCCTGAAGTTTCATAAAGTTCTGGTCCATGGTGAGTCAGAGACTCGGACTGTTTTCATTAATTACTACTGTTACATATTCAAACAAATGAGTAGAACCATTAGCACATGAATACAGATGATTTTCTAACCAAAAATCCATAAGATCTATGTTTTCCTATTTCTTTAATAAAACACTTTGTTTGTAATGGCTTAATATGCCTTTTCTTTTAGCTCAAACATCCTCTCTCTCTTACGAAGATTTTTAGGCAAAATCATAGCCCAGCCACTAGAATGAACGACATTAGGCAAAACAGATTTCCTTACTACGTATGGGCTTTGATCTGTGTTTGGTCAGATTATAAAAACTGCACATAATTATGTAAGCTTATTGGTGGTCTGAGAGAGACGACTTCAGGCAAGTTCTAGTATCCTAGTATGCTTGGGGATGAGAATGGGAGTTAATTATAATTTCTTTCCCAAAGGAAAAATTTTTCCCTGTAATATTTATTGTTTTCAATATCAACAGACCTTACATTGGAAGTATGGGTGTGTTGACCTTAATCAACTAAGGTGGAGGAATAAAAAGTTTGTATTATCATTTATATCATGAAGAATAAATGTGAATTAAATTAAGAGAATTATTTCAATAGTCAATATGCTTAAAAATAATAGTTCTGTATATGTATCTATGTACCTACACATGTACACACATTATAGGCACAGATTAAATTTATGGGAGTTTAAAATCTTTTTTATAGGTTATTCATTTTTACAAAAGTAAAGATAACTGTAATGAGAACAAATCTTTAAAAACTTGTTCTTTAGCCAAAGTAACAAATCATAAAATTATTTGCTAAGGAATAAGATTGATATAATATGCCACCTTCTCTAATGATCATTTGGGATTTCAAATTTTAGATATCCTACTATCTTATCAAATAAGCTTCTTTTGCAGGAGCTTCAACTTAGATATTGGTTGAGTCACACCTTTAATGTGTTAGTACTTATAAGGAAATATAATATTACATTATAGTTGACTGGAAATTGATTTTATATATGAATGCTTTTATAAATATAGAAAATACTTATTTGCAATGAATGCCTTCTTTATAGCAATATCTTAATTATTTTCCTACCCTAATCAACTCAATAGATCTTTAAAACAACTTTTTTTTTTTTTAATATATAACGCAACTATGAAATAAAAGTAGAAGCTACCAAAAGCAGTTTATTCATACTGGCTACAGTGATACGTACACTGGACACACTGTATTTTGGAAATGGCGCTGAGAGCCCAGAACATGCTGTGCCAACCTGTATTAAAATGCTCTGCTGCAAAACTGAGGGTGTAGCCAGTTTAACCGCGTTCCTGGGAGCAGGGAGCTTTCACCAGTTGCCTGTTCGTTTTTCAGATGGAGAGTTCACCACCTTTTTCAGTCATGATGAAACTGATGGGTTAAACCCTGTGTAAGGTCTCTGAAAGAGCACTTGGGCCCTTTTAATTCTCAAAAAGCAAATATCCTTTTAATTTCTATAGTGTTGAGAGTTAAAAAATACACAAAAATTTCAGGTTTGAAATTATTCTGATCAGCTCTGTATATATGCACGTATATACACATAGACATGAATCTCTCTGTGTACTCGTATATGTATGTATGTCAGAAGAATGCTTTTCCACCCTCAGAGAGAGTCACAGAAAATTAGACACTTTTATTGCTTTATTTTATTATATTGAAAAGACCTTTTAGAGAACTTTTATAAAATTGCCTGAAAGAATTTGAAGAGATCCATCTACATTTAGCAATATAGTAGGGAAAAGAGAAGCATCAAAGCTGGTCGAAACAAAATATGAGAGTCTAAAGGACTTCTCATTATTTAGGCAACTTTTGGAATAGAATGGGATATGAGAGAGGCTTGTTTGGTGAAGATCCAAGTATCACTTACCGTGGATCCTTCCTTTTACAGATGAAGAAATTAAGGGTCATGGAAATGAACTGATTCTAATCAACCTAGTTAGCCTGGGACCTGATCTAGGTCTCCTGGTCTCTGTCCAGCTTCTATTTATGGGAAGAGGCACATTAACGATGACTGTAATCTCTCTGAAAGGCAAATCTGTGCTTCTCACAAGTTTATTGTACCTACGTCTGCCTCAGAACAAAAAGCTCTCAATCGAAACGGTGAAATTGAAATCCTGAGTGTGGACAGCATTTCTTAAGGAAAACAAGACTAAACTACTCACCAGAAACCTATTCTATCCTAGAAACCTTGGACTAAAGGTGCATTAGGTATGACGTGGGAGGATGCTCTTTTTAGTGGACTCTTGCTTGGGAGAAAAGGACATCCTCGGTCAGTCCTTGGTCCATTGATGGCTGTGATTCCAAGGCTGAAGTAAATGACATGCCATAGACACATACATGAAAGGAGCTTTTAGAAACCATAAGAACCAAGATTAGTGCCAGAATATGTGAGTGGGTAGGGCTTGCACAGGACAGTATTCACAGCTGGTCGAAAACAGCACAGAATACATTATCCAAACGCTATACCCTTAATAGTACATAACTTAAAATTTATATACTTTATTATTATTTTACTTTTCTGTATGTTATTTGGGAAGCAAAATGCACGTTAGTGGCCTAAGAAAACAGTGTTGCTTGCCTTGTATTTTAATTCATTCTGTAGTGACTGACTGAATAGTAAGTTTGCCTTATAAAACAACACATTGTTCCTATTCCTACTCTTTAAACTGAAAAAGGTTAGTGCCCCCCCCCAATTAAATCATTTCTGCAGGGAAATTTTGGGGAAACAATATTTGATCAATTAATGGTTACATGAAAGGTTTTCCTTATTACAAGATTTATAATAACTTTGTGAAAAGATTTTATTATCTGAAATAAGCAAATGCTGATAATTTTGATGCTTTGGCAGCCTAGTGTTTTCATGAACAGACAAAAAAATATCTGGAGTATATAGTTTGAGTTGGGAAAATGCTGTTTCTTCCTGTCTACATTTGTCAATATCTGCCTTATTTAATTTAAATTTGTTGCTGCACTCTGGGCTGGAAATTGGGGAAGATAATTGCTATGCTGCCCACCCCCGCACCCTGCCCCGTGAAATGTCCTATTAGTTTGAGAATTAGCCTGGTCTTCTTAATACTTAACTAGAATGGAGATATTTACATCAATACCTGTATTGGGGACTTATGTGATCTTTCAATGATTGAGGATTTCACTTACCCTGCTTGGGTGTTCCTGGGTTACCAGCTTGCATCATCCTTTTTTTTTTTCCAATGTGGTTCTATCCTAGTGTAAGATCTTCCTAACTGAAGGTATATTGGTGCCACAATCTAGTTGTTGCTGAAACCTCTTTTCCAAGGTATTTTTTTTTTGTTATCAGGAAAGATATCCTTATTGCTGTTGGCATATTTTAATTGGGGTTCTTTTTCCTTTTTGCTGAGCAGCACAGAATTAAGTCACATAATCAGTGGAAGATACCAGTACTACAGGATACTGCCAGAGAGGCAGTATTTGGAATTTTTCACTCAGCGGAAAGATTGACTTGATTTTATTTGGATGTGGAGATGAAACATCCGAATACAGGAAGGGATTATTTCAAGTCTGTGATGACCAGTGACTCCTCCCACACAATGTTACAGTTTAGATAACATTTAGAAAATGTGGATAGTTGTAGAGTGAATTGGATTATAAGTTATTGAAACTGTTGCGAAACCAGAGATTTTTTTATGCATGTGAAAAAGATGAACTAGTGAACACTTGACTCGATTGCAAATTAGAAGAAACATGATTAAAAATTAAACACCATTCCTGTAAAAGTATATGAATAGTGATGAAAATTGAAGAGTGAATAACAAGAAGGCTGAACTTAGTATTGCTATTCTGCTTAATATTAACATTAATGTTCCATCTTTTGATGAAAGTAAGGGAAGTAGGTAGTATCTTCTTTAGAGAAAACACAACACTCTTTCTTTGTGAGCGCTTCCGAGGCAAGGTGGTGGTCAGATGGGGGCATTTGCTTTGCCTCGTGGTTTCACAGAGTATGTTGCTGAACCTCCCGTTGTCAATAACTGCACTTGCTCCTGGAGCAGGTGTGTGATAATGGGGGCAACAGCAACATGAGTGACAGAATGACTTCAAAATAAGGCGATTAAAAAAAAAAGGCATAGTCATTTCTTACAAGTGTGTTGAAGATTGAATTTTTTTAATCATTTGTTGCAGATTTGATACAAACTCTATGACGGGAGCTTTATGTGGAATGAAGCGGAGAGATGAAGGATAATTAATTCATGCATTCAGATTAGATGGTTTTCTGAGTTCTGAGATGGCCCTTGTTTTTCCTCAAGAGTAGATCCTAGGATCCAAAATATCTTTTTAATTTTTAATTTATAGCACAAACCAATATTTAAGTGTTGAGAGTGCCGAGATTTAAATATAAGTCCTTCCATCAAGTTTCTGAGTTTGTCTTTCTTTGACCTCTCTGCCTTGACAGTTTCTTTCTGTAGCTTCCAGAGTTGCATGTCCCTCTAGCCTCAGACTCCATCTTGACTTCCTGAGCCCCATTTCCAGTTTCCCAGCAGAAACGTAGATTCCTAAATGCATGGCTTGTCAAACTGGACAGGTCCAAAATGGACCTGAAGATTTCCATCTCTCCTCTTCCTCTTCTTTTTGAAATCTGTTTCATGTTTCCTTTAATAAGGTCAGTAACGTTCAGTCTTTCAGGTTCAAAGCCAAGGGGTTTTCCTTTCACTTCATCATCCCCTTAGGCCCATCTCCAATTTGTCTTTAAATCCTCCAATTCCAGCTTGTCCCAATTTTTCACTCCTTTTACTCTTTTGTTTCTTATCACCTGAATAATTTTAATGGGTTTCTCTGCCTAACTTTCTACCTTCCACATCATCTTTGATATTGAGGCAGATTATCTGAAGAGCTGTCATCCATTCAAGATCAACCAGATATTGGGCACTTTACATAAAATAGCCCATTTAATTCTCACAGGTACCTCATTCAAGAGGTGTCATCATCATTTTCCTCAGAACATGCAAGAGCATGACCATATAATTTCTCATTCAGAGACACTTTGGAGCACGAAAGGGAGTACTGTGAATAATTAAGCCCAGACAACTGGTGTATAAGGGAAATTCCCCAGACAAACCAGGACATGAGGTTATCTACTCAGTATGTATTTGACTCAACCAGGATTCCACCCCATGTCTGTCTGGAGAGATGCTGTAGGCATCTTGTGACCATGAAGGGAAGAGCTGATTAGCTGAGGATGATAGAAAGGCAAGAAAAAACTTGGTCCTTCAGTGACTGTCTTGATCCATCCATCTCCCATCTTCATCTTAGGTAGGAAATAAATATCCTCATTTAGTCATTTTATTCGGGATTCTGTTATTTGAGGGTGAATATACTTTGATACCAGAAAAGACAGTAAATTGTATAATCAATGGCAATAATGTGTGATGTCTGCTAGAATGAGGGGAGGACAGGACACTTTGGGAAATCATTTAGGACCATCTGATCTCATTCTGCGCTTGTTTGTATGTGTGCTGGGGAGAGGTGGAGGAGGACAGATTCCTAGAGGAAGTAACGTACAATGGAAACTTGGGTGTTGGATTGATTTTGTTTGCCTAGATTATTGTGCTGGGAAATAGTAAGCGTTCTCTCCCAAGAAATTTGTCCTCAGTAATTTACAAGTGCTGTGTTTTGCAATTTTGATAGGCATGTATCATCAGATGGAGTTGTCAGTGTCAAAGTGAGGTAGGGATTTAACGTACAAAGCATACCTGAAACTTTTGTTTTTGTTTGATTTATGTTTTCAGTTTCAATAGTCTGTCTCAATTTTCTTCAGAGCTCAATGGCATGAAGTGTTATAATGCTAATTATTATTAATTTTTGCCTTTGTTTTTCCTTTGTAAAATCTCCAGCTTTCTTTGGGTAATTTTTGTTGTTGTCGAGCTGGCGTTAACAAAAAAAAAAAAAAAAAAAATAGGAGACCTCTACATTCACGAGTGATTTGTTAAAAAGATGAAATGTATTGAGTGGTTCAAAATTATACAAACAATGCCAATTGTAGGAAGACAACCTGTTCCATAGTCAATCCTCAGAGATTTTAAACACAATTTCTTCCCAGCCTTAATTGCCTCAGGATGAGGCAATCCTGTGTATCTGTTCAGAACCATTAATAACCTACTTCACCTGATTGCAGCAAGAGGTTTTTTTTTGTTTTTTTTTTTTTTCCTTCAGATTTGTCAGATGGTAAGTGTAAGGACTTTATGCTCTGATAAACAACAAAATTGACCAAATTTAGCAGTAGGTCTCAGCAAAAGGCAATTTTTTTCTTTCATCTTCGATCTAATTTGACAACTAATGGTTTTTTAAAAATTTAAACCTGGATGACTTCTCCAGCACACTTGCTAGATTTTGATTAGATCAAGTCCAGTCAGCTTCTGCTTTGTTTCTGGGAATTGTTCTCTGGGTGTGCTTCCTCCCATCTTGGTGTGATTCGATACAGATTGACAGACTGCCATCTCTTTGTCTTAGCACAAAGGTGTCCTGCTCATGTATTTTATTTCTTTATTTCTAGCATTCACCATTTGATTTTTGTGACTTTCAGCAAGTCACTTAATCTCTCTGTGCTCGGATGTATTATGATTTGTGAAATGATACTGAAGAAGCTAATGAGATAATGTTTTAATTTTCTGAGCAAATTGCTTTACAAAATCATCCGGTCTGCAAAAAAGCTGGAATTAGCAGCCCTAGACCAACCCTACTGATTTTGCTTCCCGACTGTTTCTAGAGGCTGGAGGGCTCATTCCTGTAGATCTCTCAGCCCCAGCTTTGTATGCAGATGATGTTCCTTTTCAAACAATCTTAAGAACAACTTTAAAGGGAAAAAGCAAGTACAGAATAATAACCTTAAGTGGCTTTTGTATGGAAAAAACCCATGTGCTCTGAGATGAGGGTGTGGGAGTGTGGGGATGAGGTTTGTGAGCTGATGAGATGCCCACGAGGGCATTTCTTGCTTTGTACCTTGTTTTAGAGCCACACAGCTACACGTTCCCCCACTGCTGTGTCCTTGGAGACTTAAGAACTGGGCCTCCACTTCTCTTTGCAGAGACCAGGCTTTCGATATTTAATTTAAACCATAGAATCATAAAGATCTGGTCTTTGTCGCCAACCATCCCTTGTTAAGCATCAAAATGAAAGCAAAAGCACAGTTCGACTGCACAACATAGAAAAGTGGAAATGTGCCGAGGGAGAATAAGGTAGCCCCTACGATGTGATGGTTCAGGAGAAAAGAAGAATTTAGATGTTACAAAAAAGAACCTTAAGTGGTTTGCAGGAGACTCCGAAGCTAATACTAAAATTCCACTTTAACGATATAGAAAAGATGGGAAAGTTACTGGAAAATCACTGAGACTTTCTTTCAAGAGCAAAAATGTGTATAGGAAAAGGCCCAACTTGTCTAATTCAATATGACTTCATTGTTTGCAAGGCTCATTGTGATCTAGTCCTGCTCTGACACTTGCTGACTTGTGACCAAGTGCAGGTTATAAGCCCCTCCTTGTGCCTCAGCTTTTCTCATAAGTAAAATAGGGAAAATAATAGTACCTATCTCCAAAAGACGTTGTAAGGATGAGATGAGATTACCCCTGAAGTGTCCTTTAAAAGGAGTGTAATAGTCAGCACTCATTCAAGGTTAGCCGCTGTTATTATTAAGACTTTAATGACTCCTACTCTTATCATCACCATCGTTGACAGATGGTTTGAAAGCATGGACTTTGGAACCAGATTGCCTGACTTCAAATCTTGGCTTCGTCTCTTGCTACCTGTGGGTCTTTGTTCAAGTTACTTAAGTCTCCAGGTTTCTGTGTCTTCATCTGTAAAATGGTAAGAATATGACTTCATTTCTAGAGTTATTATAAATATTAGATGAATTAATGTATATCAAGGGTTTACAACTGCGCTTGGCTCACAGAACTTTGCCAGTTTGATGATGATTGTTTTTCTGACCTTTTCCTATCCCATTCTGCCCTTCAGCTCATACTAACTTAAGTTCTGTTTCTCATCTGCACTTAACGCTTCAGGTCTCTGGCCCCTGAGGTCACCTCTTCAGCCGGGACTTCCCTGACCGCCCTGTCTGTTTTGCTCCCACCCTCAGGTATTCCCCATGTTAGTTTCTGTCTCATTTTGCCCCAGCGATTTCTATCTGACAGGTCTGAAGAACAGTAAGGACCACTTTCTGTCCTCAAAGACAAAGACAAAGCATAGGGGCAATCATATGTCGTCCATGCCGGTGACTCAGTAGTGTTGGGTCCAATCTTGGTGACTATATAATCTGTGTCAAAACAAAGAGACTTTGAGAATCAAAGGGTCACCTGTTAATAATCATGTCAAGATGGCAAGCAGAAACTGGGATCATCCAGGATAAACCGTATCTATGAACTAACCGTGTTAGAATTGCAGGTAGAGATGGACAGATAAAATGAAGATTCCTGGGTCTCACCCCAGTTCCACAGCATCAGGTTCTTTGGTAAAGGGACCCCAGCGTCTATATTTTAGGAAGTGTCCTGGGTGATTCTGAAATCTACCAAACATGCCAGAGGTTGAGAACCACTGGGGCTGAGGATTAGAACATCCTCCTTCAGGGGCTTTGTCCTCCACCCAGGAGGCCTCCCTAAAGGTGTTAAATACTTATTAACACTGTTGTGTGGGAGCCGCAGTGGCGGGACTGCTGTGTGGGAGCCAGGCGCTCATTAGCACTTGTATAGGAACCTCTGCCTGTTCTTGAGAGTTAATTTCTTGGCAAACAATGAGAGTCTTCATGAAGCACTTCTTGCAGAGTGAGGACAAATTTGGGGTAATGTAGTGCAAATTGTAGGAAGTGAGTACATTAGCACGAAAGAGATTTAATAAGTCTGGAAAAGAGATTTAGTATGTCTGCCAAATGATGTGAATTTTGAGGAAAAAGGTGAATTATGGTAACATAAATAAAGACTAATCACTTATAACTGAACCTCTTCTTTTTAAAACATAGAAAGTTTATTGAGAGAATATGTTGGAGTTTGTAGATCAGACTAACAGCTGTGAGATATGAAATGTTTTGTGGATTTTTGCCACGTGTATCTTTGTCTTAGTGGCACAGTATTTTCTGATTATGGGTAATAGTGGTAAAGTAAACAAAGCCTTTGCCATCCTCTGACTTTTTGTTTTTCACTTCTGTTGTGAATTCTTGTCCATTTCATCTCCCTACAGTGGGGTGAAGCACTAGTGATTGCCCTTTGGGATTTGTCTCATGCCATTACTAACCTTATCTCTTCTCCATCCTTTTCTAACCTCTTCAGACTGATCTGTCTTTTGAGCATCCCTGATGCAGAAAGATAATGAATGTATACCTTCATCAACTTAAAGTCCTACAGGCAAACATGTAGGCTTGGTTTTTAACCAACAGCTAGTCTTCATTTAAACTCGAATCTCTGTTAAAATGGAGATTTAGCAAAAATCATTCTATCATAGAGATGTCATTTTGTATCAAGAGATATATAAGAGATATTGAGATGTCCCTTACATACCTTGGTTTACTATTATTTCCCATGAAGTAAAAAAGAAATAGATGGAGAAAGTGCTCCTCTGAGGTCTTCATTCAAAATAATATGAAAGATAAGAATTCATCCATAGATGTGTTCAAGTCTGAAAGTTTGCCATCCTCTCATTGATCGCTTTTGGTTTGTATTTTATTTCTGACTATGTAAACCTAACTGTGGGATTTGGCAACAACTTCAAGGATCAGAATTTTAACAACAGAGGTAAGAGGTAGTAGCACGATTATTTCCAATGCCAGGAATGAGAATGCTGTGTATAGAGTTCACGGAAATGGTTCACATCATTGTTTATAGATCAGGCTTGCAATAATAATAGTAGTAGTAGTAATGAAATTGGAAACTGGGTGTATGTGACTTTAAAAGTTTTTGGCTTGTGGCCAGCTTTCCACCAGTAGGCTGACTACCTCGGTAGCGATTGGCAACTTCTTTCCCAGGTTTTTCAGTTGATGCCGTTTCAAACAGCAGGGGGGTGACCTCTCTGTATTCAGAACACCTAACAATCCCTGTTCAAAATAGATCCCTGCCTACTTAAGCTTGCCTGGAAAGACCTTTTCTCTGAAATTTCCTCTAGAGACATGGAGCTATCTTAATCATTTCTAACGTTAGCTGAGTATATAAAATACTACATATTACAGTATCCAGCCATTTCAGGGCCTCCCCCGCCCCAATAAATAAGCATCAGTGTGCTAAGATTATCCATTACATCATGGCATTTGTCAAAAACAAACTTTAAATAGAAAATAAACTGTTTTTCCGTGAAACATTAGCCTCCTGACAGTGGGCATCTTTCCTTTGGGAATCAATACCTTCAATCCGATAATATCTGCAGTCTCTAGAGCCAAGCTGGTGTTGAGATGCTGGTTCTATCTGAGAAAAGTTGCTTTTATTTTGTAACATGGGTCTCTCGCCCTCTCTCCTCGCCACCTTTCAATTTGCTCAAATAGACTGGGATTGTCTTCCAGTTTTAGTTTTGGGGCTGTGATCTGTGTATGCTGAAAGTGTAACTTTTGCCATAATTTAAAGAGCACACCTGAGGCTGCTGTTGGCTCCTGGGCAGAAAAATACAATGTTAGTAAAAGCAGACTGAACACCATCTTCTTTTGTAATCCTTGTGGCTCTCTTTGAAAATATTTCTTTGCATAGGTTTTTTTCCTTGGATATGACATAGAGTTTAATTTTTAGTATGATTTGAAAATTATGTGTAAGCCAGTAATTTTTCATTTGTGGTATAAGTTTCCATGAACTGTTCAACAATAATAGGGTGTTAAAATTTAGCATTTTGTCTTAGTTCTAGATTTGATAATTACAAATCACCTTGCACAAAATTTCTCTCTTATTCATGATAATAATTTCTCCCATCAACCCACTTGCCCTCAAAAAAATAGGCAGAAGTCATTTAAAAGAATAATGGTTTGAATTTCAAGGCTGTGTAAAAATCACCAGACATGACAGCTAATATTTTTATAGTTAAACATATGAAAGGAGTATTTTATTTGCTTGATACACGTAGTGATGATTTTGCTATTCAAATGGTGCATATATGTCAAGTGGTGACTGGGTTTAATTCCTAAAAGATTTTTCATTTTTCTTCTGAACTTACCAGGGCAACACCAAAATAAAAACCACAAAAATAACTTTTATCCATCCCATTCCTGGTTGGCTGTTTATACACTGAAAGCAGTATAATAACAGAGTAGAATAATGAAAAGAACAGGAATTTAAGATTTACTTCAGAAGAGTTCTGCATTCTCCAAGTCTTCTATTGAAAATAAATTTCTCTAAATAGGAAAAATCATGACATTTTGGTTTTTGCATTTAAAAATATATTTTGACTCATTTTTCTTAGAACTTAAAAACATAGAGTCTTTGAAATAATTTACTTTCCACTAATGTCTGTACAGTTGCTATATTTACACTGATTTGCCCTGGTCAACCAAAAAAGAATTTCCGAGTCATGAATCATAGTCATCGAATTATTCAAACTTTCCTAAACACAGTTGAAAAGCAATTTTGAAAATAATGGAATATATGTTGTTTACTCTGGGTAGAGTGCTAGAAATAATGAGTCTCAGAAAATAATATCAACACATTAGATATTCAGGAGAATGGAGATGCAATGCTAGGAAGAGTATAACGCAAAAAACCACCACCACAAGGATGCAGAGGATAATGAAGAACAATTTAGACAAAGGACATTAGCTATAATGTTTATTATGGCAAAAACATGACAAAACTATGACTTTTGGCCTTTTGTTGGAAGGAAGTGAGAGGCAACTAAAATATTGAGAATATATGTAATTGAAAGAAATAAAAATTCCTTCATGAAAATTGGAAAGATGAGTACAGAGCTACAGGCATCAACTAAAAAGAGATAATGAGGACTGCATGGGAGTGGAATTTACAAATGCAAATATAATGGATTTTAAAGAGATGATACTTTCTGTTTGTATTAATTTCTATCAGTTAGCTTTTTCTAAAATAGAAGGCTTTCTATTACAGGAAAGAGACTTTATATTGTCATATCTTATGCTAATTGGATAGAATTCAAATAGATTTTCAAATTAGCAACTTCTGTTTAGGGCAAATGCTAAATACTTCTGTATGTACATTTGAACTGGAAAGAAAAGCGTGAATCCTTCTCCTATATATTTTTAGAGCTTTTAAAAAACAAAAATTATAAAACAAAAGGATAGGTTAAAAGAGTTTCAGAGGAGGAAGAGAGAGGGAAAGGCACACATATTTTACTCTATGGGACCCCAGAGCATCACTCTGTTTTCTAATCTGTGGTGGAAAACTAGATTCTAATTGACACAGGTGAGCAGGGAGGGAGGTTGTTAGGCTGATGTGAACCACATCAAGAGGAGGGAGATGCTTAGGGGTGAGAAAAACAAAAAGGGCTGGACAAAGAAAAACCTGGAGAAGGAAAAAAAAAAAAAAAAGAATGAAGATGGGAAAAAGGAAAGTGCTCAAAAGAGTTTAAGCTCAAACAATAACCCTATCTCAGTATCACTCGTCTACTTCGTTGGAATCAGCTTGCTGACCCTGTTGTGCCTAAATCTTTTAGCACGTACCGGGTAGTCTGACAGCTGATGGAGAATGGACTGAGAGACTGAACCTGGTAATCTTCTTGCAGAGGCCACGGAGCACCAAGGTCATCTTGGCATTGTTTTGTCTCTTTCCCCATCAGCCTGCAACTGAGTCATGTTATCTCTGCACATGTGTCCAGTGTCCAGTGTCTTGTTAGGATCCAGCTGTATTTAGCTATTAGAACATGACAAACCCCTACTGAGGTCCTTAAACTTGTAATTAAACACGGATTGTCTAGAGAACACTCTAATAGCTCTGCGGAGAAACTCTTAACTCCATTTTCTAAAGATGAAATCAAACATGGCAATTGGTTACAGACTGCATCAGGACAGCACTGTCTCTGACCACGTTTTTTCCCGTTTGTGCGTGGGGAGTGGGTAAATGTTTTCTGATGATGGCTAAGTCATTGCTTTCTACACTCTCCATCAGCTATTTTCAAATCCTTTCGGTTCCTTTGGTCCCCATCCACCTGTCTGTGATGTTTGAGGCTGGGTTTTGTAGCCTTGTGCTCCATTACATGAATGTTCAATGAGTGAGGCTTTGTTGTGCTCAGTACAAATCTTGGCAAGTCTGTTTGCCTCTCCTCTTCTCTGCTGGAGAATGGGTTCGTTCCCCTTGCAGAATGTTTTTCTCCTTCCCTTGTCACTCTGGGCTTCTTCCTGCTCTGCTGCTGTTGTCCATGCTGCTCCCAGCTTCTCCTGCCCCCACCCCATCTCAGGTGTCACACCGAGTCAGGCCCATCTTCCAGTGTTCATTTCTGCTTGGTGACCCATGGCGCATCTCCTCGTTTAGTATTTACCTGTAGTTGGAGAAGTGAGGCTCTGACTTCATGGAGGTGGTGAGGGGTTCCAAGCTCGATGAGCATTTCTGTTTAAGGAGGGTCCAGCTCAGGCAACTGGCTGACTAGGAGGTCAGCTGCCCCTCACTCTAATTTCACCGGCCATCTCTTTCTGACTTTCCCCCTTTCTTTGGTGGCAAGGTCTATCTCCCTTCCTTTGGAGGCTGAAACTAGAAAGTCTAGTTGCCCTTAGGGCCACTTAGAAAGTTATGTCTGTTTCTCTGACCCAGGAAGACAAATAAGTACTGTCTCAATGGTGCCTTTGCCTTCGGAGTGTATGATCCAGGCTACAGTGCTTAACCTCTCTGTGCTTCAGATGTACAGGTGTGGTTGTAATATATACGTGATGATCCTGTAACATGTGGGGAATGGTTCCATCTATTGCACAAATCTGAGATGAGCTGTGTAAAGAGGAGTGAGGTTGATATGTGTATCCTATGCTCTCAGCGCTTGGCACACAGCAAGTATCACGGGAGACTTGCTTGTCTTAGTATCCTCTCAAGAGCAGATTTCTGAGTACAAGGGGCATATCTGCACGTTGGGTTGTAGGGCTAGAGGAAGACACTGTAATGACTTCGTGATCATCACATGGATATTAACTTAAGTAATAAATTTAACATAGTTTTGCAGCAACGTATTTTATGGTGATATCTTTAAATTGTGAAACACGTTTTTTTTTTCTCTCCCCGAAATAATGATTGAAATTATGTGGCTTGAGTTTCTGCTTTACCCAGAACTATGAACTCCACCTTTTTTGAGGGAGGGATGCACCACCATGATTATTATACTTGCATGGTGAACATTTCACAAAACAGCCTGCAGAAGGGTTAGGATTCTTGACAGATATTTCCAGTTTCAAAAGCATATCTCCTCAAAAGGGAACTTACTGCTCGCAGTAGAGTTATAATCCTATCATTCACAAGTGAATAGTATTTTTTTTCCTTTCCAATTTATATGTTCATATGATAAATATGAGAGAGAAATAGAGATGTTGAAAGGCATTAATCAAGATTTTTGGGTACTGTGTGAATGAGACTTTACTTTTCAAATCTGAAATATTTTGAAGAGAAGTGACAAAGGAGTTTTCAGTCTTCCCCGAAGCATAGGTTTTGAAATTTACGAAATGATGAACAAATTTCTTCCCAGCTACCTAAAATTGTGGGTGGTAGGGATGGTGGGAAAGAAAGTGAAAGGTCATATGTGATTTGCTTTTTGTAAATGCATGTCTTCAGAGAACAGTAATAATTTTTACTGTCAGATCGTGAAGCTGCTAGAGCCCTCTGATGTTTTTATGGAGTGCATGTGTTTGTCTGTTTTGTAAAGCTTGGCATTCTCGTATGTATTTGTAACCTGTTAGAGGAAAAAGAGGCTAGTTTGTTGGTTATGATTGACATGTAATGTATTGCACTATAAACGGTATTTATAGTTTTATATGTTTACTATATGTTATATAGCTTTCTATATTTTCTTTTAGATATTTAGAAGCTCTAAGATATTTTCAGTGATAAAGGAATATTAGATACTCAATCTACATTTTTTTCTTCAAAATAACACATTTAGAATTTTAAATGCCTGGTTTGTTCATCTTTCAATAAATTATTTAGAGAGAAATACTAATTTAAAGGCACTTTTTGAGGCTTCACAGGATCAAAATGGTTTTACAACATGCAATTAAATCTGTGTATTTCCAATGAGGAGGTTGAGGTGGTCTCTACATGGTAATGTCAATACTGTTTTCAGATATTAGGAAGCACTGTTTTAGTAATTTCTTCCTTCCCTTCATTCTTTCTTACCATCTTTCCTTCCTTCCTTTTTTTTTGTTGAAATGATGTCAATAACCTGTTGTACTTTTAAAAGGGTGGCATACTTTTAGCTTTTAAAAATTTTTAAATAATACAACTAGCTTAAGTCTGTGGACCACGTAGGCACCTAGGATATGGCTGTATGACTAATAACACAACCACTCTGGGAGACAGAATGAAACTTTTGAGATTTTTGTTATGGGGAAAAAAACCTGTTAGTGACATGTAAATCTATAAAGGTTTGTTAAGTTCCCCAAATAAATGTCTCTCTATAAGGAAACATCACTACGGGCTAAAATTTTCAGGAATAAATTTTTTAGTTTTGGGGGGCATGATTTCATCTTGATAATAAAGAGCTATCACATTTTGTAGTTTTATATTTCAAATATTATGGGATATGAAGGCAATTCTATATGACACAGTTGAAACCTGTGTTAAACTTTCTTAGTAATAAAGCAATTTCTATAATATAAGACCAAGAAAGTAATTTTGGTTTGAAAGAGCAAATGAATTAGAGGACTAATTATCAAGTCATTATCCTGTATTCTTTGATTATTACCTAAATAATATAGATACAATTTTCTGATGTAGGATTGTAGTGTTATTTTTACCGCATAAAATCAAAATGGATGCAGGAATTTCAAAAGCCTCTAGCTAATGCAACTAGAAATTTGCCTTCCAGGGCTACTGAGAGACTTTATTTCTTTGCCTTTTCTTCTTATGAACAACATAGGAAAATCCAGGTATGTGATCTCATTTAATCTGAACTGCAGAAAAGAAGAAACCACTCATATGTCTAAAGGTGTGGAGAAGGATAGATCGCCTTTATTATGTAGTTAGTATTTCCAAAATTTGAGATTAGGAACATATGACATTGGAAAACAACATAAATAAACTTTTAGTCAAAAGTAAAGCTCTAATTACAATGGAAAGTGGAAAACCAAAGGTTCAGTAAGTATTTCTGAAAGTTATTGAGTGTATTGTAGTTAATTATAGTACATTTACTTCTAAGTCTGCTGTATTTATCTGAAAGGAATAGGACCTTATTATTATGTATTATTCCTCACATTATTATTGTTATTACACAAGGAAAGTATATTGTCTAATGTGAAATTTACACATGGAATTTCCTATTCCATGGGAAATCTGGATATTTACATCAGGTCAATTACAATTAAATTCATACAGGTGTTTTCTATATATCAAAGCAAGATAGAATTTACACTTTCTTGGTTGTAAGCATGTCTTCTAGAGATGGGCACCAACAATATTACCTTGATCGGGTGCAGAAATTGTTTTCTATGAATCTGTGCTTCAGTTTGCAAATGAAAACGTGTGCCACAGGACCACATCAAAGGCTGGCCGGCTGTCATTAAGAGACATCAAAGGGCAGCCTCCCTGAAGCCTTTAAGTTTTATGGCAGGTGACTCATAGAGATGTCAGGGCATCTTGGGAAACCAGGAGAAGACTCCATCTAAACTCAGTTGTCTTTGGTTCCTTTCATCTATTTGGGTAGGTTAGGTGTCCTGGGCTAGAAAGAGTTTTGCAGTGATTTGAATCCTGGACATCAAGCCTCTCTGATTTCAGCTGCTCTCAGCATGGAGGCTGTGGTCATGGTTTTTCCTGATGGACACATCTGGGGAGCAGAAAAATGATCCTTGTGATAATGTCATCAATTGCCTATGAGGCATGGAGGCATAAGCCTCTCTTTGGGCTCCTCTCAGGACACAGACACAGGCATTTGAGTTGTACTTGGGAAATTCAGGATAATTTTGGAGACAGACCCTTTCCAAATTCTAACACAGGGCTCTCCTTCATTTACCATGGGGCTGAGATATGTTCCACAGAAAAACAGAATAATGGGATTTCTATTTAAACAAAGTAACACGATAAATCTAGCTTTTTCTGGTTAAGCCAACTCATACAATTATACCTTTAATGAGATGTTACAAAAACCTATATGGAGAATAATATCTTTATAATCAAATTAGGAGACAACAGTGGCTGATTTTTAGCTGATTAGAGAAATGAAAGTATTGCATATGAAAACAAGTACTTACAGCTTTAGATTACATAGATGTTTTTCTGATTTGTTTTCTAGATACATTTACACCATCTTAGGATGCATTCCTTTAATTTTACTGAACAAGTGTATCCTTTATATGTCACAAGACTAAAACATGTCTTGGCTAGTCGTTTCTACTTTATGAGGACCAAATAAAATTTTCACAGTAACTAAAAACTTGTCATGAACCCTGAAGGCTTATTTATTTATTTATTTTTGTCTAAAATTTAATATATTTAAAGAATACATTTAAAACCATTTTGTACTGCTTTGATCATTCACTTATATGTCATTAAGTAGTCTAAGCATTTTATTATGAAAGGGCTCTGTTTACAAATTAGACCAAAGAACACGTTTCACACTGAAGATCAGCATATATATTGTATTTTATTTCAGATGCACATGACACAACTTTAATATTAGAGCCGGATGATTAAAAGAACATTACCTGAGCCATGAGAGTCACTGAATGAGCTATGCTAAATTGGTTGTTTTCTGTTTTGTGATTAATTGTGCTTCTAAACCATATTTTAGTGTGCTTTGTTTTTCTGTCCCCAGTCATCCCATATTATTAAAGAGAAATTCTGCATATCTCTCCTGGAGTCCAATTAAGGATTTGCATCATGACTAGATTTTTCACTTTAATTACTGTATATAAAGTAGGTTTTGACTTATTTCCATATTTATCAAACTATGCAGAAGAAGCAAAATTCATCAAATAAACAGATATCTGTGGCTATAATTGCAGCCTGCACTGAGCATGTAGGAAGAAAATATGAGGGTCCAAATTTCATTATGTAGAACATAATAAACATCTGAATAATTAAACTGTGTGTAAATCATAGGCTTGGCAGTAGTAAGAATAGGAGAGACACTTTCATTTGATCCAAAAATATTTTAAATATATTTCTAAAAATACATCCTGAAGATTAGACAAACAACGAGTTGAAAAAACTTACATCTGTTATCATGTGAGAAATACAACATTGGATAATGTGCATTCAAAAATTGTTTTTTAATTAATTATAATATAGGGTGAACCTTCCATGATCATGAGTTTCCAAAAATCCTTTTTAAAAATCAAATAGGAGAATAAAACCAAAAGGATGTTAATATTAGCAAAATTTTTTGATTAGTTTTCTTTGTACTTAGACTGTAAGTAATTAACACTGAGGAAGTGACCTATTTCCAGAACTAACAAAACACACCAGCCTTCTAAATGTATATAATTTAAAGCTCCAAATAATATTCTACTTACAAATGTTTAGCCACAGTTCTTATTATATGTAAGCACATAATTGTGTATTAAAGAATTTGTAGCTAAATAAATATAGGGAGCATTATTTTATTATATTAAAAATTTAATGATGAAAATATATTATCACCAAGATACTAACAGATAGCTTATCAAAAGTGGAAAACCTAGGACTTTTCATTTTAAGCATGATTCTTTAACTTTTAAGGCATTCAGGAAAAGGATTTCATATGACTTTTCCTTTGGTTATTTAATTGCAAAACTTAAATTGTCTCTAGTGTCACAAATGAATTGGGTTTATTAATTTTGAAACTTTCAAAAAGACATTTTTAATTTAAATTTTTGCCATAGTTAAGCTCCTGACAAGGAAAGTTTAATTCTAGTTATTGTAAGGGTGCTAAGGGGCTTTGAATTAATTTATCTAGTAAGCCCTGCTGCGAATGTAGCTGGTTACTTTTGAATTAGATATTAAGGACAGATAAAGTGATGGACCTGCTTGGCTTCTACTATGTGAAGATTCATCATATTTTGATTTTCACAGGCTCCCAGAAGTGAGGAAGTCTAGAAAGTAGAATCTGCTTAATGTTGTCGGAAATCATTCATTTTTTTTCCTTCACAATTGATACAGAAATTTTCTTTTCACCTTTAAATATATGTTACAAAATGTGAGAATGTGGCCTTTTAGAGGTAACTACAGTGAATCAGATCAAGGCCCCTACATATGACCCATCTGAATAACTCGAGTATGTTCCAATGTGCAATGCTTGGGGACAGCTTGGGGACAAAAGTGGTTAAGGAAGTGCAGCATGTCCTTTTTTTATTTTGGGGGTGGGGGGTGAGAAAATAAGTTTGAATTCACTCAAATAGTTACTGTACATCTCTTTGTACTAAGAATTCTGATAGCTGTATGAATAATTTTCCTGATCCATTTTAATGTTTCAACCCGGGCAAGCTTGTTATTCCTCTCTTACTGTTGAACAATAAAAATATAAAATCACAAGGGATTGGATGTGAACACATTAAAAAGGATTAACAGAATTGGACTGAATCAGTGACTGGATGGATGTCTAATGGCTTCTCATCAGAAACAACTAAAGTTGTTTGGCTTAAAACTGTTTCCAAAACCCCCTTCTATGGATAAAGTCATTTAGGTGGTCATATAATAAAGGAATATCATGCCATGAAGAGAAAAAGTTTCAAAGTATTTATCTACTATGGGTTGGAAATATTGATAAAATATTAAAGGATGTTTTATAATGAAAGAATTTATAAACTTCAGTGGTGCAGGTTGCAGTTTGGTATTCTCAATAGAGAACACTTCAGTGCAACATTCCACGAGCCGAATCTTCACCTTATGGTTGAAGACCATTTTCATTGTATTAGTTTTCTAGGAGAAAGAAAAACTATAATGGACATTCATGTTTCACGTATAATTCTGTAATGGCTTCTTGTTTTCACACTGGTTTTGACTATAATGAGGGTGATCAATGAATTATTTAGGAAATAAGTATTCTTTTGAATAAAAAGATTTTAGTTTTAATTTATGAAAAAGATTTACTTTGTAAAATACCCAGTACAGGATCATGAACACAAGGTATTTTCCCTCCACAAAAAGAGAAGTCAGTCCTTTCATCGGCTGGTTTCTTAATGGAAGCATCTGCTGGTATCTAGAACTCTTCTCAACTCAAACACTATATTTCATTTTGTTTATTTTTCTCTTCTTCCCTAATCAAACTTAAGACTTCCACCATAGGAAAAAAAAAAAAAAGAGTTGTTTGAAAGAGATTGCTGGGCCTCACTCAAGATCTATTAATTGAATCTGAGGGATTGAGGCCTGGGAATTTGCATTGTAAACAATTATCCTGGGCAGTGCTATATTGGCAAATGTTTAGTAACTTGCTGCATGAAAAAATTTATATATATATATATAAAATTTATATATATATATACACACACATAAATATGTGTCATAAACTTTACTTATATAAATACTACATAATATACAATTTAAAAATAATAAAGTATACAATATTCTTTATTGTAAATTCCATGTAGCCAATTGCTTCCCACAGAATGATTTTTTAAATTTGGTGCTAAACTCTTACCTGTAGCCAAACTATTGTCTCAGCTGATGAACGCATATAGTTCCAACATGAATGTTGGTAGATATTTTTATTTATGGTAAGACGAACATGAACTAATGAAGAATATATAGGAATTCACGTGTTCGTCAATGACGTCAATAACTTCGTTGCTGAATAGGAGAACAGTTTTCAAATTTGAAAGAATATTTCTTCAATATTATGTGTTGTTCACAATGTAATGGGTCTAGACATGACTTTTTTTTTTTTTTGGTTGGGGGAAGTAATTAAGTTTATTTGTTTATTTATTTTTTAATGAAGGTGCTGGGGATTGCACCCAGGACCCCAGGCATGCTAGGCATGTGCTCTACCACTGAGCTCTACCCTCCTCCTACATGACACATTTTTCAGTTCAATCTGCATTAGATGTAATAGGTGACAAAACCAACAAAATATAAGGCCTGTTTTGTGGCATTTTTCAAATTTCGTAGTGTAAACACTCCCACCTTGCCAATTTCAAGTTACAAATGTGACATACTTCAAGGAAAGGTGGGAAGGGTTGCCTGCAGTGCACAATTACATATTTTCACCATAGTTACACGATGGATGCAAATGACCTGAAGAGCAAGATAGTTGTAAAGTGTGGTAAATAATTAGTGATGAATCTTGAGTATTTTCACCTTTAAAGATAAGGTATTTGGATAACTCAAATATATTTAAGATAATTTATATTTTAAAACAATTTAATTTTCAATGGTGACCATGTTTAACAATTGACATAAAATTCCCCAAAGCTTAACAATTTCAAAATTAATTTCAAAATTATAATCAGAAATATTAGAAATCTCTTAAGACAATAGATAGATATATAGATGGATTGTTTTTTAAATGGATTGAACACAGGTTATATATGTGGGCATGTGTAGGTCACCCTGTATGTGTATTAACATCAAACTATAAAGAATAAAGTGCACAGTGTCCTCAAGGCACTTACCTCTGTGCTAATGGTTGTGGGAAATGCAGAAACATATGACACTTTTTTTTAACCTCAGGTCCTTGTCATATATTTGCATGAAAATGTTAATATAGTGATCTGCATGGAGGGTAGAGCTCAGCGGTAGAGTATGTGCTTAGCATGCACAAGGTCCTGGGTTCAATCCCCAGTACCTCCATTAAATAAATAAATAAACAAAAGTGTAATTACCTCCACCCCCAAACAAAATAAAAAAAAATAAAAATTTTAAAAAAGATAATACAATGATCAATACAGAATGAAGTAGGGGGACAGACGGGTAGCTCTGTGATGACTAGAAATCGTATGGAAAGGATCTTGAAGAGGTGGAACTTAATTGGGAACCTAAGAAATGGTTAGTCAAACCCAGTCATTGGTCTCATATCATGGAGGAAGGAAGATCATAGCAAGCAAAAAAAAACAAAAACAAAACAAAAAAAAAATTAGCTGAAGAAATACAAAATTCAGAACTCTACCAATTCTTTTCTTCAGGTTTCAGTGGTATAATCCGACCCATGCATAGTTAGAGGGTGTTTGGATTCTGTGTCTGTCCACAGGATCCTTAACGCTAGTCTCTTGGGGTGCATGTTCCACATTCTCCATCAGACCCGTTTCCTCAAGCTCCTCTTCTTCTTGGTCCTTTAATGTCTTGGCTTTTCCCTCATGTTGCTTCATTTGCTTCTGTGAAAGTTGATCCACTTCTGCCTTTTCAGTTCTGTTGGGCAACAAACACTAAGTCCTGTGAGGTCAGTGAGGGGTTAATTGGTTCCTGCATTGTGCTGTCTAATACATTGTGTATTGCAATCAAAGTTCAGAAGTGACGCTAGAGGGAGGCTACATTTCCTCCCTAAGTGAGTGCACTTTTATACAGAGGTACAGAATTTCTCACGGAAGGCAGCTAAAGCGAGCTTTAATGAAACAACCCCCCCCCCCCCGACTCAAGATGTAGTAGAGAAGAACGGGGAGACTCTTGACTCTTATGGAAGGAAGGTTAAGGGTCATGGTTTCTCAGCACAGCAGGCAGGGTTTATCATCCAGAGAAGGTGTGTGTGTGTGTCAAGCTTTGCTCTGATAGCCAAATAGTTTCAGAAAGATGTGTCTTTGCTCATCTGGCTAGACAAGACAATATTTCTTAATACTTACCCATCAATTTATCAAAATTTCATATTTCCCTTACTATTTTGACTACATAATTATTGTTCACTCTTAAACCAAGTTGGTACGCTAAGATTACCTTTTTAAAATTTTCTAACTTACCTTTATTTTTCCTGGAGTTAATAATTGTTTTACATTTTTATTTGCTTAATTTCTTTGCACTTCCAGCCAAATCTTCTCATACTGGACAAAAGCCCTGTAAAATGCTTCCCAGTAAGTGAATTCTTCTCTGTGTTTAGGTCTTCTGATTTTGAATCTTTATTTACCTCAATTTTGATTCACGCCTCCATTTTAGTAGAACATATTCTCCATTAGCTTCTTGGGAAAATGTCCAAAGGAATACATGTATTTCAGAATTTGCATGTGTGAACATGTTTATTCTATTCTCATACTTGGTCATTAGTTAGATTGGATATAGTCTCTAGTTGGAAATATTTTGATGCATATATTCTAAATCAATTATGACTTATTTTTTAAAAAACTTATTACTAATTAGAACTAACTACTAATATTATAAAACTTCATAATGTGCAACTTAATACTTTAAATTTAATATGTAGTGTAGTAAGAGGCATCTCAAACTCAACATGTTTAAAATAGAACTCATTCATTTCTTCCCTGCTCCATTCCTGGTTTTTTCATTCTCAATGAATGGTACCACCATATCTAATTATATCTGTCAGAAACATAACCCCAATATACAATTTGTCATTAATTCTTATCAGGGCTACTTCTGATGTTTCTCCAATACATCCAGTTGTCTTCCTGTTACCTCTAGCAAACCATTCCAAGGCACCATTCCCTTTCATCTCCTCAACATTTCCTAACTGATCTTCTTATATTCACTCCTGTTTTCTTTCATTTTATTCTCTTCACCATAGTTATATATATCCTTCTGAAATGTGTATATGGTGATGTCAAATTCTTACTTAAAATTATACTTCAACAGATTCCAATTAGTCAAATTTATCCTGATAGATAAAAGACCAAGACCTGGAGCAAGAGTCATGTGTGATCTAGCTTTAACCTACATCTCTAGTCTATTTTAGCAACATAATTCTATGTCATATTACTATTGTTTAAGTTCCTTTATCTTAACCATCTCCAAACATGCCACAGGGCCTTTGCACATGTTCTTTTGTAGGGCACATTCCTTAACCTTCTCTTTCCCTGCTCCCACCTAATTCTTTGTTCTACTTTCACTTCTTTGGGACATCTTACTCCTTTTTTAAATTTTCATATAAAACTCTTTTTATCATATATCACAATTATAAATTTTGTATCCTTTGTATCATTACTTCATTAATATCTGGCTTCATGATTAGATGAAAAGCTCCATGGGGATAGGAATCTTGTCCATTTTTATTTATCAGTACATCCCTTGCATTTCACAGATGCCTGACACATAGTACACTATAATTAAATATTATTGAATAAAGGAATATTTTTTCCATTTTCTTCTCTTCCTTTGCCTTCCCTTTCCTTCTCTTCCATTCCATCTTTCTTTCTTTTTCTTTCATTCTTGCTATTTTGGGGGGCGTTATCTATGAATGATAAATCATATGACTTTATTTGGATTGATCAAGAAAACAAGCCAGATAAGATCAATAAAATATTTAAAAATTTCTTGGAGTTTTCAAGTTAATAAAATGGTTATAATTACAGTGGGCATTGAAATAGCAATTTTTAATTCTGAAGTATATTTATTTGGAAGTTTATATTCCAAAATATATTAGGTTTTTTAAAAAAGAATCTACAAGCATTATATACTTTATCTTGGCAGCATTTTAAAAATATTTAAGATATTACAGTTACTTCGCTTAAAGACAGTAAACACATTCAGTAAGGAATGATCCAATCTATGAGGTATTTCTTACTTCTATTTCATAATGAAATTTTTGTTCAGTTTATTTTAGGAAACCATCAACATAAGTTATGACTTAATAAACAATTTGTTTAAAGATGCATAGAGGTGTACCTTAGCTTTCTACTTGAGAACTATAGATGGCATAACGTAGTATGCCCAGAAATATTTTATGTGCTTCCTTGTGGGACCATGCTTACAATCAAGGAGGCAAACCTTTTGTACCTCCACCAACATTTTTATTCGTGACTACTTTTTTTTTTTCATCTTTAAAATCCTGATTCACCTTCTATTGAATAATGGCGTTCTGAATCAGACTATGGATTATGCTACATTCTCAAAAGGCAAATTTGTGTTTTAGATAAATGTCGTGTATTTTTTGGTTTAATTACCTCAAAATATATAATACAGCGGGGGTGAATGACAGCTGCACGAGGATGTATATATCAATAATCCTCTTGCTGGTTTTTGGCAGAGCCTGCTGTACTTCCAGTCTCTTTGTTTACCATGTGCAAAAGACTGGATCAACTTTCAAACACTTTATTATGGTTTAATGGGGGAATCATTAGTAGATGAGTTTAACAGACCCAAATGCTAGACACTCAGTGGTTTATTTTTCAAGATTAAAATAATGTCTGTTTTTAACCTTCTGTAGTTTAAAGCAAATTTGCATACAGCTGTATGCAGTTAAGTGCCTTTCAGACTTCTTGTTACATTAAGAATGTACAAGCATTAAGAGTGCTTGTAATACAATTGACTTTAGGCTGAATTTTACATTAATGGCCCCCTTTGTTATTTAGCTGGCATTAAAGGCTTAAGTACAAGAAAATCCATGTACAAAGCGGATCATTTTTATTTTAATTTAAACTCCCAAGAAATTTAGTGACTAAAACATCCGTTATGCCATTTGGAATAATTTTTTTTCTTCCCCTAAAGCTCTTTGTAGCAAGAGACAAATGGTAGCAGAATCCCGAAATGCACAGTTACCTCAGGATGGCTGGGCAAATTGATAAAGACCCAGGGATACAAATTGGAACCACAATGGCCAGGGGACACAAAGCTGATGGGCTTTGGGCCTCTCTTAGGATGCTGTTAGGAAAAGGGCCATTAACATTGGCAAATGGGAAGAAAGGCTGTGAGTGGGATGCTAACAAGTACAGCAAAGGGAGATGGTGCCGGCTGTCAGAACAGGAAGTGATTTCAACCAATCTCTCAGGGAAATCTTCTGGACCATTTTTCTTCAACAAATGCCTCAAAATTATGCTATTTAGGTGACATCAACTTGCTTATGAATATCTTTGATAGGAAGTGTTCAAAGTTAATAAAATCTCTACTTCTCAAGAAACGTTGAGACAGCCTAGGATGTGGATTTTAGGTTCACTTTAATATTACGACCCTGTAAAATACATTAGTCTGCATTTGCTTGTATTTATCAAAAAATAGGCCATTACTATGCACAAGGCACTAGGCCAGGAGCTTTCCTTTCTTAGCACGTGAGAAATGCAGTGAACATAACTGTGTGTTTCTCTCATGACCTGGGATCTTGTAGTGCCTCCTGTCATCTCCATTCTGAAGATTTATTCTCATTGCAAATTAGTTCAGAAGGGGATGTAAAACGTGAAGGAGATGGTACTGAACTCTATGATTACCTCTGGACATATATACCTTTGTGTTTGAATCTTTATTCCCTTTTATTTGCTTCTTTTTCTTAGAAGTGAAGTGCTGAGACAAATTTGGTTAATTGAGGAGACTGGATAGTTGAGTTCCAGATAATTGAGCGTTTATCACAAACTCATCCTCTCTCTATATCTTTGGTTATTCTTGTAAAAGAGCATTTCTTGAAGTTAGGCTATCTGATACAATTTGAGAAGTGACCTTCCAATGCCTAAGGGATGAAAGATGAAAAAGACAGATGGAAAGAGACTGAAGTTTGTGATCATACCTGTTTGGCTGGGTTGGTATACTGCTGAACTAATATTGAACTATAAATCCACTGGGAGGCAAATGAGTTTCTGGAGAGTATGGCCAAAGAAAACATCTGGTAGAACAAATAAATGTAGCCAGGACCTCCCAATAGGTGGGTGGAGAATAGCAACTGGGGAAGCTGCCCATGCTCAGAGAAGTTCTGTGAAAGGATGACAACTGGAAAATATTCCAGAGGGCTAGCTATCAAGGTGTAACCACAAGAAGCAGGGCAGTGATTCACTCCTCATAATTAGGCACAACATCAGGGCTGGATATGAAGGTTAAGGTAGAGACCAGTATCTGGGCTTTCAAACTTACAAGGCTGCAGGGGATGAACAGAAAATACATATGAGTGAATTTGGCTGATGGAGATGGTGGCTCACATGCAGCTCATGTCTTGTCGACTTGGTGAAGTGGTATCTATTGTCTTCATGTGGAAATGCAGGCCTGGTGTGGCCAGGTCCTACAATTTTTAAAGAAAAATAAAAAATATAAAACCCTGAATTTCAAATGTTGTAATTAATATACAGAAAAGAAAAACAGAAAGTAAGTCAAAAAATAGATAGGCCAGATTTATAAGTCTTCCATATTTCTGCTGTATTCTTCACATGAACTGCAAGGCCCTTCCTCTCCTCACCTCCCATTGTGCTACTCCTAAATCACTTCACAACAGCAGCACTTGTCTTTCTTAAGTTCTTCAAATGGTTTTGCTTCAGGAGTGCTCTTCAGTCATCCTTTTTGTTTGGTTCTCTCTTGTTTATCCCTGAGATCTCAGCAAAAATATCACCTCTTAGGAAAGATACCTGATAACTCTCCACCCCCAGCCCTCCAAGACTTGGTAAGAATTCCTTTTTTAGAACTTTGAACTTTTTGTTTATTATACTTCCAGTTAATATCTGTGAATTTTTGTTGGGGGTGGTGGTTTTGTGAGAGAGTTCAATTATTTGTTTTATGTCTACTTCTCCATTGAACTATAAGCACCATGAATTTGGGAACTTGTCTGTGTTGTTTAATGTTGTTTCTCCAGAGCTTACCATATTGCCTATATAGGACCTCTGAACGTATTTACTGAATGAATCAACGAACTACCCCCTGGGACAGCAGAACTAATATATTTTGTGGGGAAGGGCATGTAAGAGCTCTCCATGGTGCTGAAACTATTTGTGAACCGATACGGCCAATTGGTTGAAGCATTTTAGGTACGGGGATGTATGACATTAGCAGCAACTAACAACAACTGGCCAAGAAAGGGGAAAAGATGAGAGAAGAAAAGAGAACTAATACAAGAAGCTAATATTTATTGATACTCTTTTACATATGTGATTCTCTGCTTTATATACATAGTCATAGTTAATCCTCACAACTGAGTAGCATAGATATTTTTACCTTTATTTTGTAGATGAGGAAACCGAGGAGTAGAGAGATTAAATAGTTTTCAGAAGTTCCAATGCTCAGAGGTGACTGAAATGATATTCCAACAAAGTTTTTTTGGACTCCAAATTTGACTGTATTAACTCAGGAGGCTGGGTCATGTGGGTTAATAGAACCTAAATGCTTCTTGCCTAAAGGGAGGATTAGTTTTGTAAACTCATATAAGAGGTTAAATCCATACTTATGGGAGGAAAAAGGCAGCAAAGTTTGTGAATCAGCCTGGATTTATGGTATACAGCAAACAATTGACAGCACTTGCTTTTCCAGGATGTTTTGAAAGATAACAGCTTCTTTGCTGTAAACAATGAACATATTGCAGTAACACTAGTCATTGAAAGCAAAGGATGTTGCTGTTTATATTCAGAAGTCATATTTTGACAAACTTTAATTCTGAGAAGAAAAAGTAATAATTAACTTCATGATT
Source organism: Camelus ferus (assembly GCF_009834535.1). NCBI lineage: Eukaryota > Metazoa > Chordata > Mammalia > Artiodactyla > Camelidae > Camelus > Camelus ferus. The sequence goes on from NC_045696.1 coordinate 99,315,345, forward strand.
GTAGATGTTTCTTGATGCTGAAAAGCACCTAGAAATGCCTTCCAAGTGTATTCTGTATCCTAAAGATCTCAATTATCTGAACTATTCCCCCAAATATCTTTATTCTGGAACTGGTGATGTACTACTTGTAAGGCATAATCACAATACCAAACATGTATTTGCACTTGCAGTGTTTGAAAGGACTGAACTGTTTAGCTATGCACAAGGGACTCCTTTGGTGTACTTCTGAGTGGAGATAAGAAAGGGGCCTTTGATGAATGGATTCAGGTGCAGGACCACCAGGTAAATCTCCAAGGGTGAGGAGAGAGAGAAAAAAAACCAGATGATGACCCCAAGATGAGCTCAAAGTGAGGCTCAGGAACTGATCCAAGGGCATCGGGGAACCCTACAATCACACCTACAACTCCCAATCTTGGGAAGGTCAGAAGCAGGAGATAGATGTTTATGTTTAATGCCCAGAGCACACAGCATTACTCTTCTGGGTTGTTCAGATGTTATAGGTAAACATCCCCCATGGCCATTCCCTTATATATGCTTTTTCCCCTTTGGAGACCTTCACCTCAATGCATCCTCTGGCTTCTCCCTTCCAGCTGCAATTTTATGTGCTACATAAGAATATAAACTGTGGCTTAGTTTGGGCTCTGATTGTTGCTGTAAGTGGAGGAATTATAGATTACATGCGGGTACTTGATAGTATCCAGACACAAAATTTTTTAAAAGGCTCTACTAATGAAATAATAATACACTTCCCTCATTTATTGCACAGTGAGGCCCTTCAGATTCAGTTTTGAGAATCTATTAAGTTGTTCTTTTTTCTCACTTGTTTTAGAATACACACACAATTTAGCCTTCAAAGGACTAATTAAAATGTGGACTAAGCCTGTTGATATAGTTAAGTTTTCCAGAAATGATAGTTTCTTTGTGTCTCATGTACTCATTTAATTTTGAAGTTTTGACTTCATTTCTTTCCTATTAAAAATGATAAAGACGTAAGCCTTCTATAGGCATGAAATTATGGTCCAGGTGTCGGGATTCTAACAAATAGCTCCTAATTTCATGGCGTGGAAAGTGAAGAATATGGTATGATATCTCATCTTATGTTGCTTTCCGCTTATTTTAACCTGTACAAGGTAATGAATGGGGTATACTTTTAAAGCAGATTGCTTTTCAAGTAGATTTGACCTTGGAAAATGAGATGTGATTTCAAAAGTTGCCATTCTAAAAATGGCATGTGCCTCAACATGATCTAGAGTGAGCATTAAGGTAAGGTAATTATGGGGCTTTAGAAGTAATGCATTAGAGCAACAAGCAATGTTAGCTTTAGCAAAATAAAATTTGTCATCCTTCTGTGATTTAGACCTGCTATAAATAGAAACTGTTTAAAAGGTGTTATTTAGTAGTCTCCATTAGGCAGCTGTCTATTTAAATCATTTAATTTTGGCATCTAATCCAACTCCCAGTCTCCATCAGAGACAAATAAGAAACCATATGTGAAGGCATCTGTGGAAATCTTCCTTTTATTTATGACAACATTAAAGTAAGACTCTGATGTCAGTTACTTAACAATAATAGACGTTCCTTTGCACCTATAGCGCTGGGTAACTTGGGCGTATCCCTCAGTGGTATCTTATACCTACTGCTGTTTGCTTCATTATATACAGATGCACAGCAGTGGAGACAGTAATAGACTTCCTTAATTAAATAAAGCTAAATGTTAATTAGTCCAAAAAATTGATTTATTTTTAGTGCCCGAAACTTTTCATCCTGGGCCTTTTGCTTTTAAAGAACAGGTTGTATTCTCATTTAGAACTTTACATTTTCCCCCTTTATTTTGGGTTTGTATTTGGAGTCTTGTGGTGGGCTCTAATCGTCATAGAGAAATTATAGGTCTACAGATGTTTTCAAGATGTTCCTCTGTCAGTAGCAGATTATCCCCTGTAGCAAAATCTCATTAAAGTGCAATTTACAGAGCTCTGCTGATGTTGCCATCAACCAAAATTAAAGGCATTAATTTTTCAAAGTTCACAGAAGTCCTTACATAAATGATGTAGCAGTTTGCAAGAACAATTTACAGAAGTGTTATTTGCAGAATTAACCTACATTAACAGAACAAATGTTGTAAGGGTGGAAGAAAGGGCTGGGCAGTGAAAACTGCAGCTGTTCCCATTTTATATTAGGTGCTTGATGTAAAGAAGTGTTGAAATGTAACAATGACTGCTTGCTGGGTGAAAAGTTGAGAGGGGAAAACAGGAATTTGAACGACCTCACTAGAAGAGTTAAGCTTACAATAGAGTGATCACCAGTTGGGGACACCCAGTGAGACCTTAAATTCTACTTTGAAACATCTGTAGTCAATATCTTTTAAAATATTCTCATTTAGAGAATGAGTTTATGTAGCTCATGTTGTGAGTATTTCTCTTCAATAAACTGCTAAGTGTTTGAGAATTTGTTAGCTGTACCTCAGTGATCCTAGCTAAAAGTTATATGCAGAATGGTGTTTGTGGCCCAAGATATTAAGGTGGGACTTTTTCCTGGTAGAAGAGGAATGGTGTTTTTCTGTCATTATCGTATGTCTTTTCCTTATGCCCAATTTTATCTAACAAAATCTTGACTACTGGATTTAAAACATCACAGGGGAAACTTCAAAAGAATTAGACATTTCAGAGATTAGAAACAGAAAAAAAAAGACTTCTTTTGAAGTGGTAACTGTCTGCTACCACATTTGTTTCAGAACAGAGGGTATAGTTCTTAAAACTCATTAATCTTTACTAGTCTTTTTCCTTTCATTACATTAGTTATTTCAGCCTGGATCTGAATCTCATTGTATAAATGAGAGGGCTCATCAATCACACCTGGTCTCAGCCATGCTTTCTCTGGAGGGCTCATGCTTTCCCAAGATCCCAGGGATGGCTTTTCTTTTATTTCTGGAAGCCTGGGTGATGCTTGGGGGTTAGAGTGAACCATTGGAATGATACTGGTGCTGGTGCAAAGTTGGTTGGTCTTGACAGCTCACATTAATGGCAAACCCAAGCTGTTTCTGTATAGTATCTAGCCATTGAATGTGAAGTGGTGTTCCCAGTGAACAGGTTTGCCTATCGTATAATCACCCCACAAATGCTCTTATAGCCATACCAATTCTTGTGGTTTGACTTGTTTCATGCATGCCTGGCTCCACTGGCTTTATCTGAATTTTGTCTGGGTGCACAACCTGTTTGATTATATAGCTTTTTTTTTTTTTTTAAACCCCTGTGAATCTCAATAAGTTCATGGCCTTTTGTCAAGAAATTCACTTCTGGGTGAGTTAGTATGATAAATGTGTCTTTTAGAAATCTTAAAAAATATTCAAGGAGCAATCCAAATACAAAATTTAAAAATGAAAAGTATGAAAAAATCAGAATGGTGAGAGTAATTTGGATTGGTGGATAGGAAATTTAGGAACTTGTTAATAAATTCTGCTGCTTGAGAAAGTTTCCTATCTGAAAATGACAGTTCCTCAAGGGACCAGGTGGAATATATGTCCATTGGCTTTTCTGTTGAGATTTTCAAAGAGGATATCAATTATGTTCCAGAATGATGGGGCCATCTGTTAACCAGGGCTGATTTCAAATCATCAAATATTGGTAGGAACATTAAGCCTTGCTAATTTGCATAGTATCATTATCTCTAATACAAAAAATACATTTGGGAAAAAGTGCATATTCTCTGGTCCATTCAAGTATGAAGGTATCCACTTGGGTACAGTGCAAACCCTGTAATATTTACAATGGGGAAAGTCTACAGAAATTACTCATATCTGCCTTGACATAGTGAAGGCAGTAATTGTTACTTTATTGTCTCTTAGACAATAAATGCAAGAAACACACACAGATGGACTATGAATTTGATCGACAGCCCTAAGTCCTAGTCAAAAATATTCTTGAATTTTACTCTAATGTTTTCTCTATTATATGTCCCTGAATTTGTTTCAATAATCGACAAATAGATGGAGAATGATTCCTTTTTTGCAATATTGATAAGAGAATTTGCTCACTTAGACAATGCTTTATACTTCGCTTAATGTGACTAGCCTATAGGAATACTGGCTGAATAATTTATTTTCATTTGTATTTGATAATAAATTTTCCTTACTCATACAAGATCTCTCATTTAAAGAAATAATGAACCAACAGAAACATTAAGAAATCTGACACAAAAGACATATTCATATTTATATTTTTATGTCTAGTTCATGAACTTATATAGCATCAGAACAACTGAATTAAAACTAAACTTTCAGATATTAGTAGTTTTATAAATGGTTTGAGAAACATTACTACAACAGTAATAATTATTCATAAAACAAATGTCTTTTAAGACATTCCAATTAGCAAAGAAAACATTGATAAAAGACATAGTTTTATGAAACATACTGCATCTCAATTTGTCATATTAGTAAATATTGAATCTAGCCTTTGTTTCTTTCCTTTGTAAGTGGAGAAAAATTGTTTTTTACACTTGATTGGTCAAAACTGAATTCCACTTAAATAGATTTTGGAGTCTCTATATTGAAAAAAAGATCATTTGATCTCATCCTAGACTTAACTCACAATTCCTGGAGTTAACTGATAATTTGGACAACTGTTAATCCTTGCAACTTGTGCAGCGTGACCCCCAGACCCAGACACGGGCAGCTTGCACGACAACTCAGCCATCTTGCTGCTGATCTGATCTGGTGACACCCAACTGAGTTCCCTCCTACCCTAGAGTTGGCCTTTAACCAACTTCTTTCCAGGGACTCAGGTTCTAACTGTTATGTTCCCCTGTCCTTTTCAGAAGCTTCCTCTGTCCAGGCTCTCTTCTTGAATATTTTGCCTGAAGACAATGAACTAAGTAGCAAAGGGAACTCAATATGTCTTTCTTTTGCCAAATTTTGTGAGAATAAGCCCACACCTTTGAAAGCTATTGTAGAAGAAATGGACAGAAATGGACACACACATGTTGAATGATGCAAGTTGGAGAGGAAATAATATTTCTATTTAGGCAACTGGTTATTTTTCATACTCTCTGGAAATGGTGCATCCACAGTGGGAGGCACCATAATGCGATACCAGACAGACTTGGGTGTGAATCCTCTCTCTGCCCCAGAACTAACCACATGACTTTTAAGACATTAACCTCTTAATGTCTCAGTTTCCTGTTGGTAAAATGGGGAAGATAACAGTATTTACCTCAGAAGGTTGTTGTGAGGATTAAGTCAGATCAGTGCCCAGCACATAGCAACTACTCAATGAATGCTGGTTAAAAAGATTTACTGGCTAGTCTCCACAGATACAGAGATGCAAAAACAAGTAGGCAGACTTTGATGGCTTACAAAACCAGAGTGAAGAATTCAGAAGAATATGTAAAAAATGTCAAGTTTCTCCTTTGGTTTTACACATGCATGATCTATACTTCTGGAAAATGTCTAGTCAATTTGCTTTCATGAAGCTTTCATAATGTGCACTATAAAGAATGGTACACTTTCTAAAAAACATGTTTATTCTCTGCTTTTGGAGCCCAGGAAAATGTATAACTTCTATTCTCCATTCAGAGAACTTCAGGAATGGCTTGCCTGTAAACTAGGTATCTGGAATGAATTTGACACATTGTTTTTCTGCTTCCTTTTGGCTAGAGAGTTCTTAAAAGCCTAATGATGGAAATGTTTATCTAACTCTTAAAAATTAGAAAAGTTGTTTTTCCATAATGAGACCTTCTCCAAATCCCCCCCCCCCACCATAAGTATCATTTTGTGGGCCTAATTAATTCCTTGATCTAAATAAAGGCTATCTTTTAGAATAGAACTGTACTCCATGTCAGTTAAACCAATAAATGTTTGTGGCAGGCATAGTGCAAAAGATGGTGGTACCCAAAAGGTAATAAGGACACTGTCCTTGCTAATAAGGAAAGGGGAAACTGACATGTGCATAAGTAGAGATCAAGGAAAATAAGGAAAGTGTATCAGAGACGGGGAGCCAAGCACTCCAGGAGTGCGGAGAGGGACTCACTCTCTGCAGCAAGTGGTGGCAAGTGAGGGGGCCAAGATGGGAGCACAGAAATTTGTCAGGGGAAGATCAGGTGGTAGAACCTAGAATAAAGAGGTGTAAAGGCACATGATGGGTTTTATAGGATTACAGATAATAAAGTTTGAAGTTAATTATTATAGAATCATAAATATGTACATATATTTTGAGGCATTTGACCAACACTAAAATGCTTTGTTCCTTTACCAAAGACTTTATTTTATTTTGTGTGGGTGTGTAAAATGATCATACATCCAAAAGCTTTATGTTGTAAAAAATAATATTAATCAGGTAGTGTTCCTTAGTCTTTATAACTTTCCTCGTTTCCTGTTATCTGTAAATTTTACAGATAAATAATGTATTGGTCATAATAAAAACCATCAAATGTGTGTTCTTCTTCATACATTAACATGCAAATATACATGAGAAAGAGAGAAAGAAAGCAATCATTTTCTTGGACAAAGCAAAGCTACTTTGTTTTATGTGAGGAAATAATATAGGTAAATAGACTAATCTTTTAAAAGAGATCTGTGTACCTGAAATGTTATTTCTTTAATATGAAATCAATTATCTCCCACAGTTCAGTAGGAATTTGGACTTTTACAATTGCTTAACCTCCTAAATATAGCAAAATTCATATGATATTTTAAAACCTCCAAGGAAGAAATAGTCTATTGCAATAAAATTACCTAATATAAAAATTAAGTGTGGAGTCACTTTAGAAACTAAATTTTATGAAGGTAACATAACAATTAGTGATGAATACATTACTTTAGAAGCTATTAATGTTTTTAGGACTATTCCAGGATAACTATTTCAGGAAAAACATCTCTTTCAGATAGGAAAGTTACTTAACATGTTTCATTTATATATGTAAGCCTTGAAACAGTAAGTGTTTTTACAGAAAATGCTTAAAATTGACAACTAACAAAGGAACAATACATTATCTGCTGGTCATTTCCAGTTGAGCAATGCATTTTCTTTTCTATATGATGCTGAGTAACGTAGACAATTTCTTCTCATATGTCTATGAGGTGCTTTGAAATATAAATTTAGGAAGTCTTTGGTGGTCATAATTTATGAAACCAAATATTTCCCCATTTATTTGAACTTCTAGGTACTGTGAAAAACAAGCTTGGCACTGATTTAATGATTTGGGGAGCCATCAATGGTCGTAAGACAGTATGTGAATCCAGCAGCCATTTTGTTGCTTTTGCCTGAAACTAGAACAAAATGGTGGGAGGGAACACAGATGCTTTATGTGCGAATACATAACATAGATAATTGTGATACTTTTGGGGGCCAGTTTAAAATTTAATTTTTCTTTTAAATTATTTTTATCTTTTAATATAGACAATAGGAAACGTTTATCAAGTAATAACAAACAGGAGATTTGTTAATCTGAAACATTGTGAACTGACTGTAGTCAGAAGGGTGCTGCTCCTGGGCTGTGTTCTTGGTCAGCTTTGTTCAGACCAGGCTCTGTTTTTACCAACTGTGTGAAAAGGGCAAGCTGCTTACTCTGTGCCAGTTTTCTCTCTTGTAAAATGGATATAACGATAGATCCCATTTTGTAGGGATTGGGTAATAATTAAAATAAGATAACACATGTGAAGAACTAAACACATTGCCTGGTGTTTGGTAAGCATCCATAAATGTCTTAAATAATATTGATATTAACAGTATAATAAAAATTGATGATAAACTGACTGTACTTCAATAAAAATATATTTAAAAAGTTGATAATAAAAAGTAATATGAAAAATAAAGCCACTTTTAAAGTAGTATAAAGTTTATGTTAACTAGACTGGGTCACATTCCTGTGGTAGATATTATAACCTCTGAATACATGTATTACTCTCTAAACACTTATGATTTAAATGTAATTTATCATAATATAGTAAAAAGAAATTCAAGTTGAAAAAAATGCCACAACAAGGCTCTGAAATCAAAAGCCTTTTTAGAGAATGTTTGACACTAATTCTATATATATTATGTTTCTAGTCATACATAGTTATATAGATGTGTATAGTATATATACATTTTTGTATCTTTTTACTTTTGAGTAAAGAGTTCATCCTTGAAAAAAAGACTAGCTGTTAAAAAGGAAAAAAAAAATATAGCTCAATAAAAATGAAACTTTTGTTAATACTCAGTTCCATACCTGGAATAAATTTGCCTCATCTGTGAGAATTCATTGCTTCCTGTAGGATGTTCTTGTGAAACCACAATTGGCCTATTAATAATCAGCATGGTGGGCTCTTCATTACCGTAGTGGCAGCATTTCAGTCTTTAGATGTGTAGGTAACAGTACGGCTACCATGAGTACAAAAATTTTTTAAAAAAAGGGCATATGCCATTTTTAAAGAGTATTCTATGTCTCTTTTTTTGAGGGGGGTGGGATGAGGTAATTAGGTTTATTTAATTTTTAGAGGAGGTACTGGGAACTGAACCCAGGACCTCTGCTTGCTAAGCACACCCTCTACCACTGAGTTATACCCTCCCCCCCACCTCTATCTCTTTGTATCTACAGATCTAGACGTTAAAGACTATCTGGATGATATATATGGAATATGTATATCTTAATGTATTTATCATATATCTGAATATATCTTTGTCTATTCTTTAAAATCTGTATCTATAGATATCTAGATCTCTGTATGATCCAGAAATATATCTACATCAATATCTATTTACATAGACAGGTATCCAGATATATACCCATATCTATCACCTACCATTATAATACATACAGATATGTGTCATATAACTATAGATATCCATATCTATGTCTTCTTTAAAATCCATATAGATGTATCTCCATACATTTGTATGGAACCAGGTAGTATGTGTGTGTGTCTGTACACACAGTTCTGTTTCAGCCTTCCCTCACCCTCACTCCACAGTGTTGCTGACGGGAACGCTCCTTCCTCACGTGGCTTCCGTGACCTCTGCCTCCACTTAACTGGGGAGAGTGGCCAGACAGAATGAACTCCAGGGATGCTTCATGCTTCCTCCTCTTTGAGCTTTTTCCCCTTCCCCTGTCCATGACCTCTCCTTTGCTCTCCTCCTATCCTTTCACTTTGGCCACCCCATGTTTTGGCAAGGGAGTGTTCAGCTCTGCATATTTTCATCTGTTTTATTAGGAAGTAAATTGTTAGGAGTAAATTGTAACACCACAAATGAGAGTGTGACCCACCTCTGCTCACTCCCTTCCCGAGCTGTAGGGGATGAGAATTTGATCACTAACTGCCTCGCCTGCTCTCTGTAGAGTGTGACTGTTGAGTGGAGACAATAGGACCTCATCAACTATGTGGCTTTCTGTGCTGTGTAACATGCTAAATGCTTTATGTCATCACCTCTACTTATGCACCTACCTCTCTATGGTAGGTAACATTCTCTTCTTTTCTTTCTTTCTTTCTTTCTTTTTTAACATTTTTTATTGATATATAATCATTTTACAATGTTGTGTCAAATTCCAGTGAAGAGCACAATTTTTCAGTTATACATGAACATGTATATATTCATTGTCACATTTTTTTCTCTGTGAGCTACCACAAGATCTTGTATATATTTCCCTGTGCTACACAGTACAATCTTGCTTATCTGTTCTACATTTTGAAATCCCAGTCTATCCCTTCCCACCACCTGCCACGTCCCCCTTGGCAACCACAAGTTTGTATTCTACGTCTATGAGTCTGTTTTTGTTTTGTATTTATGGTTTCTTTTTTTTTGGATTCCACATATGAGCGATCTCATATGGTATTTTTCTTTCTCTTTCTGGCTTACTTCACTTAGAATGACATTCTCCAGGAGCATCCATGTTGCTGCAAATGGCGTAATGTTGTTGGTTTTTATGGCTGAATAGTATTCCATTGTATAAATATACTACCTCTTCTTTATCCAGTCATCTGTTGATGGACATTTAGGCTGTTTCCATGTCTTGGCTATTGTAAATAGTGCTGCTATGAACATTGGGGTACAGGTGTTTTTTGAAGTAGGGTTCCTTCTAGATATATGCCCAGGAGCAGGATTCCTGGGTCATATGGTAAGTCTATTCCTAGTCTTTTGAGGAATCTCCATACTGTTTTCCACAGTGGCTGCACCAAACTGCATTCCCACCAGCAGTGTAGAAGGGTTACCTTTCCTCCACAGTCTCTCCAGCATTTGTCATTTGTGGATTTTTGAATGATGGCCATTCTGACTGGTGTGAGGTGACACCTCATTGTAGTTTTGATTTGCATTTCTCTGATAATTAGTGATACTGAACATTTTTTCATGTGCCTATTGATCATTTGTATTTCTTTCTTGGGGAATTGCTTGTTTAGGTCTTCTGCCCATTTTTGGATTGGGTTGTTTATTTTTTTCTTATTGAGTCGTATGAGCTGCTTATATATTCTGGAGATCAAGCCTTTGTCGGTTTCATTTGCAAAAATTTTCTCCCATTCTGTAGGTTGTCTTTTTGTTTTACTTCTGGTTTCCTTTGCTGTGCAGAAGCTTGTAAGTTTAATTAGGTCCCATTTGTTTATTCTTGCTTTTATTTCTATTGCTTGGGTTGACTGTCCTAGGAGAACATTTTTGAGATGTATGTCAGATAATATTTTGCCTGTATTTTCTTCTAGGAGGTATATTGTATCTTGTCTTATGTTTAAGTCTTTGATCCATTTTGAGTTTATTTTTGTGTATGGTGTAAGGGAGTGTTCTAGCTTCACTGATTTACATGCTGCTGTCCAGTTTTCTCTTCTTTTCATAAATTAAAATTCTGAGGTTTACAGAAGTTGACAACTTCATGGTGGTGGTGGGAGAGGCACTTGGATTTGAATCCATGTGGTCTAATACCAAAGTCCGTGGCTGTAACCACTAGGCTCATTGCTTTAATTTAATTTTATTTAAAAGCCTAGGTTTTTCCTACATAATAACTTAATGGCATCAGGAGAGGTGAAATCTGCAACTTTAGCTTATGAGAAACAGATGTTTGAGGTACATGACCACATGTTGACTGGAAGACTCATTTTCCTCCACATTTTTCTTCAGTGAGATTTCATGTGGGAGAGGGGAGAATTTCTCACTTTCTTTCAGTTGAGAACATTTTTGAGGTTTAAAAGACAGAACGTGTTTGGGACAAAGGATTAACAGTCGAGAAAGCAGTTAATTTTGAGAAAATTTAGGTTACAAATTAATAATAATAATAGTTACCCAGTGCCTTTCCTCTGAGAAGACCCAGATGATTTATAAAATATGAGGATAACATCATTGCACTCCCACCACAACCAGAGCAAAGAGACAGAGCAACAGTGTGCAGCTTGCTGGAGCTCAGCTCTCCACAAAGCCCCGGAATATTTGAGAGCATCGTGTTGCAGATATCAAAACGGATTTAATAATTCATCATTTAGGGAATAAAAAGCTAGGTTCTTGTTCTGCATTTAGAAAAATGCTAATTGAATAAATAACCATGAAAGGTTTTTTTTTTTCAGCTACCTGGTCTTTACAGAAATTCCAATCTACTGTTCTATTTGTTACAAAGCTGTAGAAACACATGTATACACCAGCTTCATTTGAATTAATATGGGTGTAATAATATGTGCAGGCACTTAAGGGTAGGAATTTTTTATTCCTGGAATAAATCTGTTAGTTTTTAGACAAAAAGAGTTTTGTTTCGGGAACTGTTCAAATTTGGTTTCTTCCCCAGCACTTTCTGACGGGTGCTTCCGAATAAAAATAATGACTCATTAGTGTGAAATCCTGTTTGAATGACAGGATTTCTGGGAAAAGAATTACCAGATTATTTTACATATCCTAGGCATTTGTAAATTGTTGTCTATGATTCCCCCAGAGGGATTCATTTACTCACAATTCATTATAAAAATTTGGACAAGGTTTTCTTCTTAATCTTTGAGATGACTTCCAGGCCTACTGTGGTTTTGCCTTCAGTCAGGATGTGCATTTGAGAACTTCTTAGAGGACCTGGGAAGCCAGGATCCCCCCCAGGGGGGTGGAGGGAGCTTTGAAGCCACATCTGCATGCAGGTGACTCCAGGCCACACAGGAAATTCCCAGGGAGCTGACAGTGTCACAGAAGTAGCTCAAATACATACAGGCCTTCTCTTCACTACCACCCTGCGATTATATTCTTTCCTATTTATTCTCAGCTCTTGAAATCTTTTCTGTAAACAGGATTTGTGGAAACACTTGTGTACTATTCAAACCCTAACCCAACACGCAGATTTTCCTACCCCTTACAGAGGCTAAATTAGCTTTCCTTGTAGCCACGAGGACAATAGTCCCAGTTTCACTGTACTGCTATCCATCACTTTGTGTGTAAATAAGAGGCAGCAGGTGAGGTGGAAAAAGCAGAAGTTTGAATTTCAGAAGAGTTACATTCTAGTGCTGGCTATGCTCTTCGTTAGTTCTAGTCTGGTGACCCTGAACAAGTCATTGAATCGGTTCAGCGATGCCTAAGTTTTCTCTCTGTTAAATGAAATCTCAGAGCTGGAAGAGATCCTGGATTAGAGCGAGGACCGCCAACTCAGCTGTCTGGACTGAGCGGCCAGAGGTAACATAGGAAGTGGGCGAGATGTAAGATACTAGAAAGGATGCGGGCTGTGATGCCCTAGGGATACAGGCCAGTGGAGGGGATGTGGCTGCTCATGGCTGGTTGTTGTCATGGGAGAGTCTGCCCACATTTGACCTTTATATTTTTCAGGAGAAGACAGTAAATCCAGATTTGCCGTGAAATCCTCTGATTTCTAAGTGTTCTTAAATATTTGGAAAAAAAACCCCACACATATGCCAGGGGAATTTGGTGTGCAGGTGGGCAGTTAGTGACCTCTCGGAAGGGGTCTGGGGGTCCCCACAACCGCCCCCAACTGCAGGATGACTCCCCTCAGGGCCTGAGACAGGCACGGGGTACAGACTGCTCTGCAGCTGTGGAGAGGACTGCTGAGAACATTTGTTGCTTTTCTTCATCTGGTTGGTGGGCGATTTGAATTTTGACTCATGGTTCATTTCAATGCAGAGTAGTTGTGGCAGCAGAAAGAATTTCCAGGACCCCACTTTTTCTACTGAAGTTCTGTGCAAACTCTTTCTGGTTTAGTAACATATCCATCAAGTGAACCAAGAGCAAAGACAGTGTGCCAGGGGACTGGTATTCACATGGTAGCATTGCCCAGGAGGGACTGGCTGTACTGAAAAGAGGACTGTAGCAGGCACCTGGAGAATGACACCCCTGCACATTAGCTGGCAAAAACTTCTTTAAAAAATGAGTCTAAAATGAAATGGATAAACAAGGTCCTACTGTATAGCACAGGGAACTATATTCAATATCCTATAATGAAAAAGAATATATATCTATGCATAACTGAATCACTATGCTGTATACCAGAAATTAACATACTATAAACCAACTATATTTCAATTTAAAAAAAAGAAAAAAAATCAATCTAAAGACATTTCAGGGTAGGCCTTTAGAAAATAAATGATAGATGGCTGAAAATCTCTGGCTTACAGGCAGAGAGGCAGTATAGCAGTGTCTTGAAGAGTTCTGCTTTGGGATGTTAAATTCTCTCAGCCTCAGTTTCTTCATCTGTAAAATGGACATTATAACAGCAATGTCAGCACCTATGTTACTAGAGTTGTTGTGAGGCTTGATAAATGAGATAGTGCATGAAAAGCATGTAGAAAAGTTCCTGCTGTGTGAGCACTGAGCAAATTATTAGCTACTATCTTAGCTTCTCCCGACCATCTCAGATATCCCAGCCCTACTTGTCCAGCCCGAGCTGGGTTTTTTTTTTTTAATTAAAAAAATTTTTTTAAGGGGGAAGTAATTAAGTTTATGTATTTATTTATGTTTAACAGAGGCACGGGGGATTGAACCCAGGACCTTGTACATCTTATGCACACACTCTACCTCTGAGCTCTGTCCTCCCAAAAGACAGCTTTTGCTCTGTGTAGATTTTTCAAAAATATATGTTGAAAACATAGACATATGCCATCATGACTAGTATGAACTGATTCATATCTAGTAAATAATTAGCAAATTAGTAGCTTGTGTTAACATCGGTCTTTCCTACCAGGTGCTTTGTGGGTTTATACTGAGGATTGTGGTCGGTATTGCTGAGTGTCCGCATCTCAAAACAGTGCTGACTGTATTATATTACTATTTTCCCTCACTAGGCAGTATGCCGCCATTTAAAAAATATTTAAAGTTATTAGTGCCCATAATTAGTACAGAAAAGGTCAGTTAAATATTGACACTATTAGGTTCAAAACTTAAATGTCAGCAGAGGCACAATCTCCTCATTTGGGGCAATTATCTGGTTCACTGACTTTTGCTCTGATGTGTATGTCATGATATATATACAAGGTAGGACTTAGAGAAGATAATTTAATGACTTTTTTTAACCCTTCAGTACGACTCCCAGTAGTGAAAAAAAAGGCCAGTGAACCACTTGCTCTGCATCTGAATAACCAAACCATAAAACATGATGAAATGTTTGTACAATACCTGGTATTTGTTTTAGAAGAGCAGATGAAGACTGTTCTTTTCACAGATGTGCAGACATTGCTAATTTTAACCTTCAGAAATGTAGTAATTACATTGAAGTATTTAACATGGTACATTAAAGTCAGATGTTATAAATTCTATTGACTCCAATTTTGAATTTTTGAATAGTCTGAATATCCTTCCATGAATACAAATACTATAAAGTAGTTTGTAAATAATTTTAATGGTTTCTGCAAATGTGGATTCAGTTACTTCCAAATTGGTCTTACCTCAGAAATTTAGAATACAGTTCAGTTTGTGATCAACTTTTCAGTTTTAAAAACTATTTCATTATCCTTTGACAGTACAAAAACTAAACAATAACCCACTTTTTCTCTTAATTTTTTTTGTTTTGAAACAAACAGTTCTTAAACCAAATTAGGAACATAACTGAGCACTAAGAAGCAGATATAATTACCTACACATCATTTTAACTCTTCTTGTTTTAGTTTAATACTGACAGGCTTTGCCACAACTTCTGTTCATGACTATAAATTTCTGTAAATTTGTACTCATTTCACTCAGTTTTCCAAGTGCATATGAATAAATCTATTTTTGAAATAGTATTAAGTATAAGGCAAGTTATTAGTTGAGCATAATTTCACTTGTATTTCACATTTTGTAATTTTTCCATCAGTGATGTGTTTGCACTCAAATACTATTTAGTTCTGGAGAGCAGTAAAGCACTGTGTGAACTGTCGATGGGACCACATTTACTTTACAGATAGGGATAAGCATATGTGTATTTGATCAACAAGATTGGCTTGGAAACAGAGTACTTTGGAAATATTTGGCAGTGTTACAGATTGCTAATCTATGCCCCAAATGGAATAAGACTATGTTTATAATGGAATATTTTGAGAAATTGATCTCCACTGTAAACGAATTTATCCAGTGCCACTTACAAAATATGTGGTTGTCAGGAATTCAGTGCCTTTGCTGGACTACAGTCTCCACGAAAGTAGGGATCAGCTGGCTCCTCACCTCGCCCCACCAAGCCCTGTGTGCCCGGGGACCTTCCCTCCATCACTGGCCCCACCTTCCGCACTCAGGGACCTTCAGCGCCTGGAATTACTCTGATCCTTTCTGTCTCAGAGTCTTAGCTCCTAATCAGACACCAGCATAAGTTTCCTTTCCCTCGCACATGGCTGTCATCATCATCTACTTCACTTGCAGAAATGTAAGGCTGGTGAAGACAGGGTGCAAATTTTTTTTCTTCCTGGCTAGTTCCCACTGCTGGGCATAGCATCCTGCATGGAGCAGGAGAAGAGTGTATACTCGTTGAATGAATGAATCCCTGGCATGTAACACAAGGAATGCTTGGAAAATCATATGCTAAAGTTATCAATAAGCAAATATATTATTTCCAATAATTTTTTCAGCTCTAAAATTCAAACTTTTATATAATGGGTACTCAGGTACAAATGCAATTATATTTTTTACATGCTTGTTCTGAGCTCTTGGAGGGCACAGTTAAATGCTCAGGTGCAAATGCCAGCTTTGTTCTATTTGTTAGCTTCATGGATTTGAGCAAACTTCTCCAGCTTTTAAAGTTCTTCTGTAAAATGGGTATAATAATGCTCTCCTTCTAAGGTTGTGAGGCCTGAATGGGACAGTGTATACAAGGTAGTGCTGGCATGTGATAAATACTAAATATATATTAGTTTTTTTTTTTTTTTTACAATGACTATGACCAGTAGCAGAATCTCTAGCACTTGTGTAAGCTGCAGTATTAGGTAGTCCTCGTAGCCAGATTTGCTTCTTCTGTAGCATTAGACTTTCTTCAGAAATGGTATTCATGCTTCACTGTAAATCAAAAGAAGGAAGATTTCATGATGCTGTTGAAAGTGCAGCACAAGACTGTGCTTGCATGACCTGAATTACTAGGCAGTCGTGTGACGTTAGCAAAGTCATATAACACTTTGTGGTTTCTAGTTGGCTTAAAAAACTGCTCGGACAAAATAATCTCTGAATGAAAATTCTTTGATTGGAACTAGAGGCTCTTTGAGACTTCAAGACTTGCAGGTGTGATGACTGGCTTGCTTTGGTCAGTTGGAGCCGGGGAGGAGATGCAGAGGGGTTGGTTATCACACTGCCAGTATTTTCCCCAGCGAAATGTGGGATAAATAAAGCTTGTGGCAACCTGAAATCTAAAACACCTCATTTGATGTATATATTTTTATATCTCCAGAGCTCCCTGTGATGGGTAGACATTTGGAATACAACCCAATAGTGACGGTCACACCACCTATACCTTTCTCTCTCCTCACCTATTAATAGTCTGAATTTTAGAAAACACTTTTAAATGCTAAGAACATTTTTGATATAATGTAACATAGTTTCCAATGATGGCTGCCTGTTCCCCACATAACAGAAAACAGCCTCCTCAGCCACTGCGTTTCCTATTCTTTGTATGAATGTGTATACATAGAAGTCGTGAACAATGGCACATTTAGCCTAGAAGCAAAAGGAGATGTTCACAACCAGATGTAGCAATTGATACAGGAAGGGAGGGTATACCCACACAAATAAACCAAGGAAGGCAACTAATGAATAAAACATCTTTTTAGAAGTGCAGAAAAGTCAGTTGCACCATGTAAAAGCTGTTGCCAGGCAACATATCTTTTCACAATAAACACTTGTGAGTCAGATAACTCATGGAGACGTTGAATTGGCGCATGTAACTGCTCTCAGGCAACTTCTGCAGGGTAGCGAAAGTTCCAATCCTTTGCACAACATCAGGAATGCATCTCTCCTTGTAACAACTTCTCCTTTGAACCACATCATTTGTTTTTGTCTCTTCATGGGAATTCCCAGTCTTTATGCCTGAATCCCTCTTTATCTTGCAGGCAGCCGGGATGCACATGCAGATCAGGAACACATTCTTCACGGTCTAGGGCTGGGAGAATGCAGGCATCCCACCTCAGGTGTGGAATGTGTAACTTCTGCCAGGAGTTTATAGATATGAAACGTTAGGGCTCTGAGAAATCTCTGTTGGTGCCAGAGAAAATTAAAACAAAACAAACACCGCACACGTTTATTGATTAAATCAATTCAGTGATGGAAAGAAAATCCCCCCAAACTTGGACATCAGGAAAGATGCGGGACACATCAGGAATAGTGATTGTCTTTTAGAGGATGGAATGAGATGACTTCAGGACCACCCACCCTTGTATTAGCAGAGCAGACGGAGAACGCAGATTTTTGAACAGTAACTTGCTGTCTGATATTCCTGGCAGAAATACAAAAACATACTTCCATCTTAAATTTATGGCACCATAATGTATTCCCTCTAAGCTTTCCAGGTCGTTCCCATTGCCAAATGTGACCAAAGCATAATCACAGCGTCTAAACAAATTAAATGTTCGGTTAAAGACAAGCCAGAAAAAAAAAATGAGTAAGGGAAAGAAAAGCCCCCAGATTGGTAATAAATTAATGCCATGTCAGGCTTTTTCAGTCAGTGAGCTCAGAGCCTGGCCTTTCCAATGCTGTTCTGGTGCCATGTGATCCACATGGGGAGAGTTCCGCTCCTGCCAGATAGGCTGCCCCAGGCAGACCTGGTCTCTTCAAGTCCTGCTTTGTTTAGCATCTGTAGCAATGACCATCTTTTAAAAAATATTTTTAGCTTATTCTCACATCATGCTTTAAAGTATGTCTCATTTTATTGTGACAGTAAGATAAGTAACATGTATCTTTTGTTACTTTAAGATCAGTAAGATTTCAGTATCTCCCATGTTTATTGGATGAATGAACATTTCTTGCGGAAATTCCCCACTCCACATGAAGAATGTTAACTTTTGAACACATGCTTCCAAATACTTTACCACCCTCCCATTATCCATTTTTTGGTATGCGCTAATTTCAAAATTTGATAGTGTTAAAGAATATGACAATTTCCTTTTGGGGGAAGAATGAATTAAACTAACAAAGATCGGAAAGCAGCTATTCTGGAAAAAAGTTAATGCCTTTTTTTTTTAATATAGCTGTACAAATTTTGGAACTGTGTATGGTCTTTAGAATTTCTATATTCCAATTATTTGGGGTTATAGCTTTAGAAATCTAGACCCTGGAACAGGAAATGACTTGCTGAAGTTAGTCTCATTTGTTATCTGACTCTAAAACTCAGAAATTGGGCTCTTAGATTGAGTGATACTTTCTTTTATATTATTTCTGCCTCTTTTTTGAAATGAAATATGCTAAGACTTCAAAACACAAATGAAAGATTATCTCCAAGATTTAGAAGGGAAAGGAATAAAATTGCAGTGCCAATTTAAAATAAATATTTCTGTTTCATGATATTTCTTGTCACTTTTAAGATCAAAAATTTATTTAAAAGAGAACTCTATCTACACATGTGTCTTGAATGTAAAGATACTGGTCAACAAATGTCAAGGACTTGTATTGTGTACCCATTTGTGTAGCCAGCATTCGCTTTAATAAGAATGGCCATGACTTACTAATTTTTTTCTCTTTTTTATTTTAGAAATATAAAAAGAAGCAAGTTATGGGTCATTTAAAAAAGATCTGAAATACTGCTAGTGTATTAAAATTGATTGTCCAGTTTTATAATTGGTATCAAACTTTATCTTTAATTGATTGTCCAATTCTACAAGTATACGTGTGTTTTTCCCAGAACGAATTATTATCACTTTATTACATTCCTCAAAAATTACACTGTTTACCTGGCATCTATGCTAGTCTTCTTAATGAGGTAGGGTTGGACGATGTACTAAGCTCATTCACCCATGAGACAGATAATAATACTTGCCATAAGCATTCACACAAAGAGGAGCTTACTATCAGTCGTAAAGCACCGTACAAACGTAAGAAAGTTCATAGTTTATTCCTTATATACAAATATCTGGAACCAAAGTACAATGCTGCATTTCTTTGTTTTGACTCAAAGGGCAAATAATTAGCAGGAAATTGGTACAGCGAAGAGATATTTTAAGAAGGTTAACATTATCCCTGTGTCTCTGGCCTTTATGACCACCTGGTCTCTTGAACGTATGGTAAAAACTGGTTTGGCCAATGGTTTCTTCTTACTGTATGTCCAGGAAGGTTTCCCATACATTTGTTACAGTTTTAAAAAGAATAAGATTTAAAATATTTATTCTAAAGGGACTTAAATTTTCACTTCAAATGATATTACAGTTGAAGTAATAATTAATTTTGTTACAGAAATTCATATCAAGTTATAATAATTTCAGCCTATCTTTTGTAACTGCATGTTTCTCCTATTGCTTTAAAGCTAATTTAGGCCACATTATATACAAAATTAAATCTTACTTTTATAGCTACACCCTTGGGGTTCAATGGAAAGGCTTTATGAGCTAGAAATTAAAAGTACTGGTTGAAAATACTATTACATTATACCAGCTATTATTAAGGCAATTTACAAAGTTGGTGCTAAAACTATGCACATTTTTCATTGTTAGCCCTCATATATTCAGTAAGCCCATGGGACTCTTTGGTATATAATTTGGCAAATAAAATCAATTGAAAAGTAAATAGCAAATCAATGGCATTTATCACAAAAGAACATTACACTATACCAACAGCAAAATTTATTTAACCCAATATTGTTATAAATTAGCACATTTACACTGATTCCAGGAAGACATTCGGGTGCTGTATTCCTCAGCGACGAATGAATAAGGTTTCATCCTGGCAATTTCCTCTTTGAAAATGGGAAAAATGATGACTTTATGAGAGTACACTTTTAATAAAATACTTCTGACTTTTTAAGACTCTCATATAGTTTGTCTACAAAAGTATGCTGTGATGTACATATGTTTATGTTGTCTGAAAGTCCAATGGACCTCAAACAAATTTTAAATATATTTCATCATTAAGAAAGAATTAAATATAGACACAAGTTAAAGCTGGAAAATAGATATGAATTATTCCTTTCAAAGACTTGAAAAGATGATTAATATTTACATGACTGCAATATAAGTAAGCACACACAAAGATGTGATTTTTATCATCTTCAGTCTTATGTGTTAAAAGTGGTTTACAGTTATACCACATGACTGTATAAGTTTTTATGAAAAAAATATTTAAAAAAGACACTTTGAGACACTCCTGAACTTACTGTTTAGGTACAGAATGAAATTTTTGGTGGTACACAGTGTTAGGAAAATTTCATAAGAATCTTCTCTATCAAGACAACAGTATTTGACCACTTCCAGCAGAAACACGAAGTGGCTATTAATGTTTTCTGCTGAAGGAAAAACAATTTAATATTCTACTTGATAAACAACAGACATGTAATACCTCTCTCAAAGTTTAGCTTTTGTAATCTTTTACAGCGATAAGTGATATTTCCGCATGGCAGTATTTTTTTGGCTGCTTCTTCTATTCACTATGGCTGATACTTTTGACCAGGTTGCGGTGGCTACATTTTAGGTTAATAAAAATAAAGTTGTCTTCATAAGGAGTCAACCATCAGGGTTAGGAAAGAAGCAGGGAATAATTTTAGGATCTGAAAAAAGTGACTGGAAAGGATAGATTGAAAACAACAAACCTTTCTCTAAGTCAGGAGGATCCAATCTTTTTTTTGGTGAGAACATGATACATGTCAGGCCAAAGCAGGGGTAACAAATCCAAATATCTGCATGCACCTGTCACTGTGTAAATTGTGCCAATATACAACCACAGGGGAATGATGCGCTTGGGATGAACTAACCAGCAAGGGCAGGCCTGCTTAGATGCAAGCAAATTGAGAAATTTAAAAACCACTATGAGGCCAAAGCAAAACCTTCTGATGGCTGGATTTACCCAATAGGGTTACCATTTAGCAATCTCTGAAAATTTAACATTACCGTGTGTGTGTGTGTGTGTGTGTGTGTGTGTGTGTGTGTGTGAGAGTTTTCTCAGTTTCTAGCCATGAAGTCCCTAAGGAGATGGGGAGTGGGAAGCAGTACTATAACTAATTGAAACCTTTGCACACGGGCAATTCCACTAGATTTCAGAGACTGATGTGTTACAAATGGTGTAGAAATCTACTACACATAGTGTTGATACTTGTGTAGATTTTGGCTGATGAGTAGGTAACTCCTGGTGAGGGCAAAATAAAGCATATAATTGACACGTTAAATTAATGTTATTTAAAATTTCTACCTGCTTAGTAGGAAAATTTCCATTTTGTCCAAAACAGAAGGAAAATGGTTTTGTAATTGTTTATTTGGAAAAGCTGAAAACTGTTTCTTTACTGCATTTCCATATTTATAACTCCAGCAAATAATTAATGTAACTAATTTGATTGCATGAAAAGTAATTCAATTTTATGATGTCTACAACAATTAAATTTATCAAGACCCATAAATTATGAAAATATAAAAAAAAATAGCAATGTGTGAAGTTTCAACTATGGAAAATGTTTTCATAAAAGGATTTTTTCGTATCTTAACTCAGATTATTTTATGATTTTATAATAAAACACTTGGTTTTTAGCTTAAAAATTGACATTTGGATTTAACCTTTGGACAGTTCTATATAATGATAATGATATGTATTATTTACTTAAAATATTCTGGCTGTTCCTATTTATGGTACCAGTCATTTGGGGCCACTAATCCAGAAATTTGTTTGCTCTCAATAAGTAAGATTAAAGGTCAAAGCTCTACATTTACGATAAAAAAGAAGATAGCCATAGAATTAACGTTTAATTCCCTAAACAATTATTGTATCCCTAAACAATTAGTTCACATGCTTTTCTGGTGTCTCCTAAATGAATGATTTTAAATATGACTAATAAGTAAATGGGGGGAAAAGACTACATTACTTAGGAATTTTATTAGGCTGTCAATTTAAATACTCATTCCTCAGGCAAAGTGCAACTTCACATTTAAATAAATGTATATTAAACACTTTAAATTGATAGCACCAACTCTTCCCTGGGGTATAAATCATTTAGACTTTTCTAGTACACTGTTGTAAAGCACGGCATTACACTACATTAATGTAGTATATTAATATCTTTGATTATAAATTCACCATTAAGAAGTAAAAGTGTGTCTGATGTGTTTAATGAAGAAGACCAAAACGACTACACAAAGTAGCAAAATTATTATTTTTTCTGTTACCTCAAAAAAATATTACTGTTTCAATATCAACTGTTTTAAGTTTTTTTAAGCCAATTATTAAAACAACAGAATCTCCAAATTTGCTCCATTAAATGGTCTTTGATTTGCAGATCATTAACCAATTAAATTTGATTATTTATTCACACAAGAATTCACAATCCAAATGCAAGTGATTTTGTTCCCTTTCCTTAGTGTTGTTAGAATATAAACTATTTATTGTCACAGCACATCATTTTTGGAATATCAGAAAATCAAATTATGAGAGAAAGTTGAAATAAGATCTTCAATCTGACATACTGTTCTTTTTCCTTGAAAGCACAGATTTTAAAATTTCAAATTATTCTGAACTGATTTGTTAGTTTCAAAGCTTTTCTGACACTAACATGTTTTAAATTGATAGGAACAGTATAGCACCAAATCATTCCTGGGGTGCAGGAATACACTTAACAAATTTAGCAACAGTGAACTCTTTACTGTATCATAGATAACACTTACAGGGGTTGATAAGAACAAAGATGAAAATACCATCTAAAGATGAGCTAATTCCCTAAGTGAAAGCAAATTATTTGATTTTAACTTATTGCCTTTGAAGATTGAGGAAAATTACACTGTTTGTTTAAAATGTCACTGTATCAAAAAATAAAAATAAAATGTTACTGTATCATTTTCTGCTTGACCTTTAAAAAATCCAGGTAAAGTGAATACTTAAAATGGGTGTGGAGATTGTTTATCCATTAATTTACCTAGATTATTTGTAATCAATAACATATTAGTATGTTAAGTGGAAGGATCACAGGTAAAGAAATTACAGATAAAATGCTCACAAACCTTTTAAGTGAGTTAAGTTCTACCAACATTATTTCTGTAAACCCTTTCATGGTCATAAAGATATACTGGCTCACCAAGTCTACTAAGTGTTTATCTCTAGTCTGACAGATAACCAGATAACCAAGCCTTCATTAATTAATATATCTGCCCAAGTTGGTTTTTTAAAGACATACCAATGAATTCAAATTAGTTTATGAAATGTTAGGCAAATCAAATTTAGATTCCCCCTACTTTGAATATCCACTTGTCTAGATTCTTCCCACCTGCTGTCATGTGTTAATTTTTTTTTAAAGCTTCATCTATTTGCAAAAAAAAGAAAGAAATTGGTATTGTCTTGTGTTGTTTCATCCTTAAAGCGAAACCATTTGCAAGAAAATTATAGGTCCCTAGTGTTGAGCTTCTTTGCATATTAATTTTGTTAGCCTTACCTCCTGTGGTCTTTAGTTCTGGAAGGCCTATTAGATAATACACAAGATAAATTTTTCTCTTGTATCTCTGAGCGAGTAGAAAATACATCCATTTTTTCTTAAAACTGAAATTTGCAGTACTAGTCACGCACATTTTCCTCTATTTTACAAATAGAGATTTATTTAATTAAGCATGTTAAGCGCTGTAATAGTCAATATTAGTTATATTCCTGTAACTCAAGTTCCTGAAAATATATATTAATGTGAAGTAAATATAAGTATTGCACAGTGTTCCCAACTAGTCAATGTCATATCATGAAATATGAATTTCGAATAAAAGCCTGAAATCATAAAGATTACTTTTTACTATAAATAAGTAATAGTTCAGACAAGTGTAGAAAAGCAAATCATTTGTGCATTTTGGAAATATAATGATATAAAAGTAATCTATTTTAGATGGAAATTATCAATTGCCAATGACACTGGTAAATGGGGATTTACTGAAAGAAGGACATATACTTATTGCTTTTTAAAGTTCCAGATGTTACTCCTTTCATTTCTCATTTTCTAACATCTCACTGCAACCTAGAATTGGCTTACACTGTTTAGGTTGATCTTATTTGAATGCTAATATATTGAAAAGTCCTAAATTTAATGTAGAGGTATTGAAACCAACTTAAGAATTTCAATATGACAATAAAAAGAGAATGTAAGAGAATGAAATAGTGCTCTCTGTTGGAATAAATAATTAAGAATAAAGAATATAGAGTGAGTTTGAGAAAGCTTTCCCTTTAAAAAAATTGGCACTACATTTTCAGTCAGAGCATCAAAACAGTGCCTATAAAGGCAAGATGAACATTGCTAGGTGTTGAGAAGAGGTTCAGGGGCTTACAGTCTTTGAGAATTTTATAAAATTTCTGGATAATTTTACTTTTTGGAATTATTTCACTGTCATAGAAAGAAATCAATAAAAATGTTACCGAAGTCAGAAAAGTAATTCTTTTGCATATGTTATTTAAAACAAACCAATGATAATTTTATGCTAATGGAGAAAAGTTTTAGAAATTCACTAGAGTTTTACATTTGTTTTTTTTTTTAACATTATGAACTTATAGATATATGAGGGTCTAATACTAAGGAGAAATCAATGTGCTTTAATATTTAAATGATATATTCAATATTGACCATTTAAAAGAACTGGATTTATTATTAATAAAACTTCCTTCAGACTCTTAGAACTTTCTAAGAGTTGTCAGTCTGTATCCTTAGTAGGTCAAAGTGAAGAAAAAAGAAGAAATGGCCGGTGACCTAAACTTTTCTTCTGAATCTAGCATCATGTTACTCTTACCTTTTGAATGTGTTTTAAAATATTATATAGTATCAAAGCAAAAATTAAAATGGATTTTACATTATATGAAATCACATTTCAAAAAGCCAATAAAATATTTTGATGGCAACCAGGAAACCCTACTTCTATACCTAAAACATATAGGCTTTTTATTCATCTTGAGTGGAAATATTACAGAACATACATTTATCAGAGATAAACTAAAATGTAGACTACAGAAATATGTTTAAATGAAATTCTCATTTTAATTAGGTGTTAGGATTAAATGTTAAGGCAAATATAAGCCAAACACTTTAGGAATGAAAATTACCACCTCTTTGGGTCTAAACTTTTAATATGTTTTGTTTTCTTGCTATCAAAATATGTTTTGTTTTCCATTATAAAGCTCAAGGATATTAAAATTATAATAGCAGTTTAATAATATGTTCTTCTATGCTTCCTAATTTTATTGCTTTGTTTATGTAACTATTGAAGAAAGCATTATCCAACAAAATGATTTTAACCTTTATGTATCTGATCAAAGTATGGAAGTCTGAAAGTGAGGCCATCTTATTAGGAATAGTCTTAAAAATGTTGTACAGGTTTATTTAGCTTTCTGGCTGGTGTCTTATAATAACAAAAATGTTGGAAGAATAAAGTAGAGACTGACATATCGTGATGTATTCCCCTAAGAAGAATGGTGACCACAGTCCTCACTACTTTGACTTCTTCCACTGCAGTTACGCTTCAAGGCAGCAAATTATTTTGCAATGCTAAATTAATTTAGAGTCCTTAATTCATTTGCTTTCTCATTGATTCTAACACTGGGGGAAATGCATGAAATATGTGATATGATCCCTTGGTTTCTGTTACTAAGGAATATGTGTATTTTGGATACATAGAAAGATAACCTTTGCAAATCTGTTTTTATATGTAAATATTTGTTTTATTTAAATTTAAAAATTACTCATTTTTAATTCAGTTATTTGCTGCACTAAAGCATATGCTTCTTGGTTTGTTATCCTAAGAAAACTAAAATTCTGCATGTTATCAGGTTTCCTCAAATTTTACAGTAACTGTGATGCTCTGATTCTCTTCTGAGCCACTCCTTATAAATCATGCTCAGTCCTAACTGTTTTCATTATGCTCTATGTGTTTGAAAATTTCTCTCTTGTCTCTCCAAAACTAAGTCACGTGCTTTCCTCAATGCCCAGCTCAAGGCAGTCTTCACTAACCCCTCACCACCTTTCTCTTTGGTGCATACAGATGTTATGACTATTTGAATGCTGTTCATTGGTATTGGGTAGGTGTTTTATCTGTTCAGACCTTATCTCCTCAATTTAAATGTGTGTGTCTTGACAATAAGGACATGGTCATAAGACCTTTAGGTAACAGAGCTTAAAAGGAAGACTCGTATTTCCTATTTTTGCTGTCTAGTTTTTTTTCACTTTATCGTGATCTATGATATTATGGTGGCAATAAAAATGTTTTTTTGAACATCCGTTACTAATTCACTCAGGTTTAAATGTTAAACATCCAACCAAAATTAAAATGTATCAGCAGGCATATATGTCAAAAGAGGTAAATCCTTTGTTGCGTTTGTGGCAGCTACTAGAAGTTTACAAAGTGCCTTGAATGAAGAACTCAAGAAACTTGAATAAGTCTTCTATTTATTATTGCCACAATGCCTAAGAAAAGTCTGGACATAAAAAATGTTAAAAAATTATTAAGACCAATGTGGTTATTAGTTCATTTATGGTACCTTATTACCATATATTTCACTTGTTTTTAAAAAGTGAAAAAATTAGATTACTTATCTCAACAATTATGTATCTATACTTGATTTACTTTTATATAGCATATGTATGTCTTTCAGGAATATTTAAAAATCATTAGATATGTATTGATTTGGAGTATTAGCATTGTATTAAAAATAAATTATCAGCTAAATCTATAATTCAGATTGTAGAAAAATATAAGATAATGCTAATATTTCTACCCTTGAAATTAGTATAATTAAAATTCGGTTTTACTGAACATATTTACATTATACATTTTTTCTCTTAAAATATAAATGAATAAATTTAAACAGCTCTTCTCACCATAAGTGATTAGAAAACTATTATTTCATTCTATGCTGTGTAGATACTATAACTTTAAGTGAGAAAAGTCTTGAAAAGGAAAAGATGTATCAGCTTTCTCTTCCTCAGTGAGATTCAGTTTTGATTATTCTTGGACTTTAGAAGGTCCATTTCAAGATATTTTCTTTCTTTCTCTCATTATAATCCTCTTAAAATATAATTAATTTCCTTAGACTGTAGGAAAGCTGTCAGGGTTCTTTATATTTTATAAACAAAGAGATTCCATTCTCTCTCTACCATAGGAAAGCAAGGACGATAGATGCTGAAATCAGGAAATGGAAAAATGCAGTAAATGGGATAGATGCTGTGCAGAAAAAGGAACAAGGCTGCCAGATGTAGTTCAATGAAACAGCCACTCAGAAGTGTCCACATGAGGACACTTCCCTCAAATGATGTACTTCCACTAGAAACACGTTCAGCTGACACGCGTTGCTCTCAATCTTCACTTGATCAATTTGTTCTTGGGGTTTTAAGTGACTTGAATGTGTTTTTAAGTTGCTTTCAGTGTTGGACTCTTTTTTTTTTTTTTTATCTATCTAGTGCTTGAGTTTTTTAAAGTTTACCTTTATCAGTGTTGGACTCTTAAACACATTCATGCATTGAACAGTTAAAATTGCCAGTGATAAAATATTTCCAGTTGATCTGTGATGTTTTATTTTAAATTTACTAAATATATGCTTAAAAGAGTTACTAAAAATGATATCAAACATTAATTTTGTGAGCTTTGAAGTGGTAGAAAGGGTTTAATCATATATTCTTGGCCATATTTACAAACAAAAATTATTTTAAGTATGTGACTTAAAAATTTCATTTGTTGGCCTGAACAAATATTCTTTCACATGTAATTTGTAATTATGTTTTATGAAGGCATGGGTGCACAAGTAGCAGGCGGTCGGGATTAGGGAGAAAACTGTTTCCTCTCTAGATTAATAGCTGGAAGCATAAGAAAGTGTAACAGCATCTTTCTCCTCTAACTTTTCACTTCCTTCTCCAAAGAATTTTTTTATGGAATAGTATAGAATAGCATTTACCTTTCCCCCACTATCCTACTACAATATCTCCAATATTAGCAAAACATGCTTTCGTAAATTTTATGCTTTAATAAGACATTTATGGAACAGAAGGAAGAGTCTTTGTAACCCACGTTACACACATGAACTAATGTTTGATATGAAGACTTCATACCATCACTAGGAAACCGCAGCTGACCTCTGTTCCCTGAAAAACTCACATTCCTCACATGCAAAAGCCAAAAGCTTCCAGATCTTAAATAAGTCATTTGACAACATGGAACTCTGATGTAACTATCCAAAATCCTCTATGAAGGTCAGCGGCTTGGAGTACTATAAAGGTGAAAGGCTAGGAAAGCCATACCAGAGCTAGAGGTGCACAGAAGGGGGGCGTCTGGAGAAGAGATGTTTCTGAAACTTGTTTCGGAGCTTACAGTGCACACTACTCACTCCTCGGCAAGACTGGTCCTGACGTGGCTTCCAGGAGACACCAGCTCGTGGTTTCCCATGGACACCTACTCCATCACATTACATCAGTGCTTACAATTTGGAGAAGAAGGTAGAATTCCTGGATTGCATGAATATGGGAATGTCTTACTTAGGTTTTAGTAATTAGGGTGACCCAAGTACTAAAAGGCCACATATTTCTGGAATGAAACTGATATAACTCCAATCAGGATCCTCAGTAAAAGAAACCTATTATTTGAGATCAGCTGGCCATAATATATGTGGTGATTTCATTTTCTTTTGCTTATTATTTCATGAACTATGGGTCATTGGATACTTCAACATTATTTTTGAAAACCTGCAATGTGTAAAAGTTGAGGTAGTCACAGAGGGATAGAAAGATACACATGCCATAACATTTGTCCATTTAATATCTAATTTGGAAGATAAAGCCAAAATATAAGAAAAGTTTAAAAATAATATAAACAATTCACAGTACAAAAATAAATACACAGAGAAATTACAAGGTAACACATGATAAGTTTGGAAATCAATGAATACTCTTTATGGTTTACATAGTACCCTGACCACTAACCAAAAAAAAAAAAAAAGTTTATTCTATGTGTTAATAAAATAAAATGCTAGATTTTAGATTGATATTCAGAGACTGAGCCCATGATCACTTCTAGGTTCTGATTGCCAGTTACTCCTGGCTAGTCATTTATAGCAATAGGACGAACTTTGGCAAACGTAGAGTTTGTCTTTGCAATCATTTATTCACTCAACAAATATTCTTTGAGAGCTTACAGTGCAAATGGAAATGGAACTGAATAAGACGTATAGGGTTCCTCCTTCTTGGAACTTGCCATCTAGTAGAGAAGAAAGATGTGGAAGAGTTAATTTCAAGTGTAATCAGTGTTACAGAGAGAGCTGTACACGATGCTATGTAAGCATATGCCAAGACCTAATCTAGTCTGAAGGCATTAGAGAAAAGAAATGCCTTTTAAATCAAGACCAAATAGTAGGAAACTTTTAGTCAGGCATATGGAGGTGTTGCCAATAGATGCAACCGGTGTTCCAGGTTCTTGTCCCGTCCCAGAAAGAATTCAGAGACAAGACTTAGAGGTTAAAAAGGTAAAGTGAGGCTTTATTAAAAGATGGATAGTACACTCTCAGGGGAGAGCGGGCAGGCTCAGGTGAGCGGCTGCCCTGAGTTCTTTGGCAAGTTAGTTACATAGCGTGTAAAAATGAATGGGCGGAATATTCATTGGGGAGGGAAGGGTTTGGGGTCGTATTCCCTGATTATCATCCCAACTCCACCTTCCCAAAGGGAGGAGGGATTTTTGTCCTTATTTAGTCTGGATCAGAAGTGTCATGGCGTCGCTGCATGATGGGTACTTCTGATCTGCAAGGCTAATTTTATTGAAATGAGGGCATAATGAGCAAAAGGTTACATTCGGACACTAGAAATTCCTGCCACTTGGTCTGTGTCCCCCTTTCTCTGCTCATATCTAGCTATCTGCCTGCTCTAACAGAGGCAGGGAGAAGTAAGTGGATTTGAGGGATGTTTAAGAGACATAAATGACAAAGCTTAACTAATCTCATGCTTGAAGTACGACCACTCAGTCCTCTGCCTAAATAATTAAATGGATGATAGTTTTGCATTTACAAATAAGGAGCCTAGAGAGAGAGGATCAAATTTGGAGTAAGGTAGAGGTAGTTAAAGAAAGGGAATGATGCGTTCCCTACTTGAGATGTGAAATTTCCACGTAGTAATAGTTCAGTAGGTGGTTAACTTGGGATCGTGAGGTCACAGAGTGGTTTGGGCTGGCTGTATGTGCTTGGGGTCATTGCTCCATAGTACAGAGTCCCCCAAAGTGACAACGTTATAAAAGAAGGGAGAGGCAGTGAGAGAGCATGAAAGGGACAGAGGAAAAGAAAGGGAAGGAAGTTTTGAAGACAGGAATGCTCAGCTGTAAGAAATATCCAGGAAGGTCCAATAAATAAGTATTGAAAAGATTCTATATTACTTCATAGACTGTACTCGTTCAGTTCTCTGTGGTAATAACCACCCCAAAACATTGTGGCTTAAGGCAATCGTTTATTATTATCTTTCATGGTTTGGAGTGAATTGGGCTCAGCTGCTGAGGCCGGAATTGTCCGATGGGACAGGACAGCACACGTAGCATCTTCCCCCGCGTGGCTGGTGCCGCCATGCGCCTCCGCGGGGCCCCTGTCCCCCACGTACAGCCTGTGCATCTTACTGGGCAGCTCAGGGCGCTGAGAGAAAGGAAGCGGAAACTGCCCCGGGAGAGAAGGACGATAGGACACAGTGTTACTTTTGCATCTTAGGGCTGCCTGGATTCATGGGTTTGGGGGAGGGCTGTGAAAAAATACAATTTTCTTGATGGGGTAGTAACAGCATCTTATTGCAGAAGAACGTGTGTGATTGGAGATACTGTTGTGACTATTTTGGAAAGTCCATTCTGCTATAAGTAAACGATTACACTATCTTTACTGCGTATTCTGTAGAATGTGATGGAGTAGAGACTTTATATACATTATCTCCATAGCTTATGGCAAGGTTTTTGAGGTAGATTTTGTTATCCTAGTATTAGTAGGTGAGAAAACTAGCTAAATGTGGCTAAAACACTCGTTCAACGTATCACGGCTGAAAAAAAAATAGCAAATGCCTTCTTAGTGATGACTTCTTACATTTAGTAGATGACTGGACTTAAACGGTGCTTTTCTGTAATTATTTTTAAAGTGGTAATTACTAAGAAATAATTATCTTGTCAGTGGAAAACATTTATTTAAGAAGAAGGAGAAGAAAGAAAAGGAGGAGGGGGAAGAGGTGGTGAAGGAGGAGGAGGATGTGGGGGAGAAGGTGAGAGAGCTAGAGGAAGGAAAGAACCGGACACTATGGGGACAGCAAGTTGCAAGTTCTGTTTCTCCTACATCTCTAGTGCCTAGGCTGGTGCTTAATACCTATTTGTTAAGTGATTTTTAAAGGTATTTAACTATTCCCATTTTTTGAAAATTATAATTAATATGCCAAGTAATATCTTTCTGTATGATACTTTTCCTTGAACTGTTGCTTATTGAAAATTTTTGTGAGCATATGGCTAATTAATGTACACTTCGTAACTGCCATCACCACCACCATCATCATCCAGTGCATTAAGTTACTACCTTCTGGCATCATTGAGATGCAGATCTTATCCTCAAAATGCTCATTGTTTCAAAGGAAGCAGAAGCATATAAAGACATTAAGAATCCCCCTAAATGTACACGCCAATCTGGAATACTTAGGTTACAAATCAAGTGTGAAATGTATATATAAAAATATAAGGAGTGTATCAGGAATTTTATGTTTTAAAAAAAGTTCCAGAAAATCTTTTGGTTCGTATGAGAACGTTTCATAGGATTTCACTGATTCTTTGAATAAGGAAGACTTATTTAAATAAGGAAGAATCCGTGGTCATCTGCAGGAATATGCCCTGTGCTCTGTTATTTCTGAGATTCCTGGAAGGCAAGAATGAAGAGTGCAGACCACAGGTGCAAGGAATTGCTAAGAGGACACTGAGCATTTGTGAACAAAACTTCTGTTGCTCGCTTCAGTGCCAGCAGGCAGGACCTTTTGAATGTTGCCCTTTTCCTTTTTCAGTTTTTTCTCTTTTGCTCTTCTGTGTGATCTCCTGAACTTGACAATCACTGTGCAGGCATCCCGCCCAGTACCTAAAGTGCTAGCTAAACTCAGTGAAAAGTATTTAGGGACTGGTTGTAGAATCCCTGGTGACTTAGGGACTGCTGAACTTTCTACTGTTTCTAAGAGGACAAATTGCTTTGAACAAGCACAATTCAGCTGTACGGAAGGGCCTGAGATGAAAGTGTTTCTGGTTCCGCTCTGCTATGATGGTTAATATCTTGACCGCTGATCATTTGTGAAAGACTTTAATAGTTAGAAATGGTAAGCCTGAGTTTTTAAAATCATAGAGATCAATGTAAAGTCTAGAATTTGGGTACTAATAAAGGCATCAGGATATTTTTATTTTGAAGAGATCTGGTCAAAGGAATTCAGTTGACTTCAGGGTCACCATAAACTAACACAGTAAACCCTTTACCACCACCAACAGCAAGATTGACAGAATTTAAAGATTCTTTTTATCAAAAGTTAAATACACAGTGTCTGGAACAAGGAAAGAAATAGAATCACTATACCCATTCTAACTATACCTGGGTTACTGAATTTAGTTCTGAGCATTGTATTTTATAAGAAGAAGGCTCTTGATATAAGAAATGTCTAAATATTATTTCAAATGATAAATATTAGAAATTACTGGAGGAAAGACAAGAAAGTATTAAAAAGAAAAGGCATAATATTCAAACTTTCCTGGAGTTATCGGGTGGGGAAATCAAGGTTCAGCAATGTAGATTAATTTCCTTGTCTGCTAGTGAGGAAACCTGTATTCATTCATTCATTCACTCATTCACTCATTCATTTATTGAGTAGTTATTGAGCTCCGCTGTGTGCCAAGCATTGCACTGGGTGCTGCAGATATGGAAGGAAACAAAACACAAAAATATCTCTTCATGGAGCATCCATTGCTTTTTTTGCATCTTGAAATGTAAAAGGTCACAGTAGATTACTATTCTAACTTTAAAGCTAAAAATCTCAGCAGTATTTTGGTTAAGACCATCATTGGCTACAAAAATGATGTGGAAGCTCTTTATATGGGGTTTTCAATTCCTGCTACGTGGACACTTCAGCTGCCTTTAAAATTAAAGGCAGCATAGAACACATGATTCCATCATCTGGATAAGTAACTAAAGGGAAAAAAAAAACCACATTGTGAACTTTACTCAACAAAGGCTAACAAAAATATTGAGTCTGTAGAGGTTCATCTGAAATCAGACAATCCACCTTTCTCAAACTTTGATTTCAACTTTCACATGTGCATTCACACCATGTATTGTATGGGTCAGTGGGCTGAAACCACATGGTTTTTAAGGTAGTTAATATTATCAAAGGAGCATCTGGAGGATGTTCAAGGTTAATGAGAATTCCATTCTTGAACATTTCATTGAACATTGGGAGTTCCTTTTAAGCTGTCTAGATTCAGTAAGCTATCATTTTTTATCAATATGAGCTAAAATTTTGCTTACTATATTGACATTCTTCTTTTTCACAAAAAATGTCAGAAATGAATAAATAGCACTCTCAAGGA
The DNA here is from genome assembly GCF_009834535.1 of Camelus ferus. Classification (NCBI taxonomy): domain Eukaryota; kingdom Metazoa; phylum Chordata; class Mammalia; order Artiodactyla; family Camelidae; genus Camelus; species Camelus ferus. The sequence continues at coordinate 99,349,402 of NC_045696.1, forward strand.
TTCCTCCTTTAATATTTGAAAGGATGTAGACTTATATGCAACCCAGCCATATATACATATGTGGATAACATAATAAACAGTTATGCAAATATGGTCTCAAAGTAGTTTTCTATGAAACACAGATGTTTGATTGTATTGCAGCATTATTAACTTAAGTGAAGCGTATTTAAAATTGTCTCTTTTTTTGAGAAATATTTCTTATGCTCAGTGTTATCTTTTCATTTTGTTTCATGAGAAAGTTTGCTGCAGGAGAGGGAACTGAGGCTGAGAAAGTTGAAGTAACTTCTTGAAAGTCACACAATTAATAAGGGAATGAGTCAGGACTTACTGAAGTGGGTGATTTTCAGACTGACTTTCCCATGTATTTCATTTACCCTTTGATTGAACTCTGATTTCTGGCTTCTCTGGTTGTCCTGACTTAACTTGGTTTTTAAAAGTTTTTTTCTGTGCATCCATGTTAAGTTAGATAATAGAAAAAAAGAGAAAATTTTCGGGACTGGAACTCTCCTTCTAACATGAGCGCGCGCGCGCACACACACATGTACTGACTGGTTCTCCAGAGGAAAAGTAATTTGAAAGAGTTAGGTCTTGAAAGAAAAATCAGAAGTCTACCTGCAAAAGCCTATCTTTGAATTGAACTCTTTTCACTGTTTTCTGGAGGAGGTGTGCCAGTGTTTAATATGGTCCAGATATTTTTCAAGGGGAAATCTTGATCCATGTAGAAGCAGAGTAGTGATACTTCCTCACTCAAAGATGGCAATAGTTCTTAATTGAGTTGTGGAGAACTTTTATTGAAATATCACACATAAACAGGAAAAATACACAAACTACACACATGAAATGTGAATTTTTATGAGCTGAACACATCCATGTGAACAGCACTCCAATCAAGAAAGAGTATGTCATCAATACCCAAGAAGCCAGTGTTCTATCTTTTTCTATCTCGTACCCCCACAATGGTAATCACTATTCTGACACCAGAGATTCGTTCTTCTGGGTTTCTGATTTCATGTAAATGAAATCTACAGGATGTATATGGACAAAGTTTTCACTCAACATTTTTTTTGTAAGACTTTTCCATTTGTGTTATGTGATTGTACTTTGTCCATTTTCATGGCTATATAATATTCCATCCAGTGAATGTATCACAACTCTTTTTTTATTGACTTATAGTCAGTTTACAATGCTGTGTCCGTTTCCAGTGTAGATCACAATTTTTCAGTTATACATGATCATACATACATTCACTGTCACATTCTTTCTCGCTGTGAGCTACCACAAGATCTTGTATATATTTCCCTGTGCTATACAGTATAATCTTGTTTACCTATTCTACATATGCCTGTCAGTATCTACAAATTTCAAACTCCCAGTCCGTCCCTTCCCACCCATCTCCCCCCTGGCAATCACAAGTTTGTATTCTATGTCTATGAGTCTGTTTCTGTTTTGTATTTATGTTCATTTTCTTTTTTTGATTCCACATATGAGCGATCTCATATAGTATTTTTCTTTCTCTTTCTGCCTTGCTTCACTTAGAATGACATTGTCCAGGGACATCCATGTTGCTGCAAATGGCGTTATGTTGTCCATTTTCATTGCTGTGTAGTATTCCACCCAGTGAATGTATCACAACTTATTTATGTAGTCTGCTCTTAATGGACATCTTGGTAGCTTCCAGTTTGGAGTTATTACATATGCTATTGCTATCAACATTATGTATGTTGATGGATATATGCATACATTTCTGTTGGGTAAATACATAAATGTGGCATTACCCTATATATTTGGAAATGTCACTCTAATTTTGGTATGAATAAAATAAAGGTCTGTGTAGAGAAATTTCTCTACTTATATGTGTATTTTGCTTGATATGCATATAAAATGACCTTTATTAAGTTGTGCTGACAAATCAAGAAAAATCAGGAAAAATGACCAATACAAATTTTCTCATATTATTTATCAACTAGAGATAATAATCACATTTGTTTCTTTTTTAGAGTCTTTTATGATGTGATATGCATCTATATTTACATGGCTAATTATATAGTCTCAGCTTACTTCCATTTAGCAATATATTACTAGAATGTTCTCATGCCACAAAGAGAGGGATTGTTTGGGATGGTGGGATAAAGACAGCCAGTTGTATAAGAGAAGCAAAGGGTGAGTGAAGATAAAGTAGTCAAACACCAGAGTAAAGCTAAGAAAGGAAGCATTTAAAAAGAGGGCATTGGATTCAGCAAGGAGGATGTTATTGGTGTAATGTTTGAAGTGCAGTAATGGAGAAGCCAGACTGCAGTGGCCTGACGTGTGAATGAGAAGAGAGGAAGAGGGGCGAGTGCTCACTGTGGGGGAAATTCACTTTTGCTTGGAAGGCGCTAATGGGAATGCTTATTTTGCAAAGGTCTTTTCTTCGTTTGCTTTGCTTTGCTTTGCTTTCTTTCCTTTCCCTTCCCCTCTCCCTTTCCCTTTCTTTTCCTTCCCTTTTCATTTGTCTGTTGTTTTATGGGAAATAATGAATATTACAGTAATCCTTCCTTGTTCACAGGGGATAAGTTCCAAGACCCTCAGTGGATGTCTGAAACCACGATAGTATATATATATATATACTATTTTTTCCTATACGAACATACCCATGATAAAGTTTAATTTATCAATTAGGCACAGTAAGAGATTAACAATAATAACTAATTATAAAATAGAATAATTATAATAATACACTATAATAAAAGTTACTGTAGATCTTAGTAACCATAACGTATCCTTCCATTTTTTTTTTTTTCATTATTGAGAACTTTCACCTTTTCAGTTAAAGGAGGCACTTTACCGCTTCTCTTTGACATATCCGAATTACCAGCATCACTACTCTTGTGCTTTGGGACTAATATTGAGTAAAATTAACCTCCAGGTGGGATGAAGCTGGAGGATGAGAGATTTCATCACAAGACTTGAAACAGTGTGCTTTTTAAAACTTACAAATGGTTTCTCTCTGAAATTTTCCATTGAATATTTTTGAACCATTGTTGACCTAGGATAAATAAAACCAGAGAAAGTGAAGCCTTACATGGGGGGGGGGGCTACTGTAATTCTTCTTTTAAAATGTATTTTATTTTATTTTATTGAAGTATAGTCAGTTACAATGTGTCAGTTTCTGGTGTACAGCATGTTTCAGTCATACATACACATACATATATTCCTTTTCATATTCTTTTTCATTATAGGTTACTACAAGATATTGAATATAGTTTCCTGTGCTGTACAGAAGAAACTTATTTATACTACTGTAATTCTTATCACCCTCTATGACCTTTTTTACAATTCAGCCAGAGAAAGGTGAACAGAAAGAAGAGTGAGTTATTTAAGGTTAAGAGACTTGTGAAATTTGCTAGACTCAGGGTTGTAAATGGAGTTTGGTCGTAAAATGATTGTAATATGGATGTGGTAGGTTTAGACCACGTTAGCTGGCTGGACCTCCAGAACTGTAACCCCCTTTGGCCGTATAGCATCTTACCCAGTCTCTACAAATGGGATGTCGGTGCAAAGTTGGTTGTGACACCTCTGAAGAAGCCTTTCGCCAGGGCTTGGAGGGAACGATGTTGGTTCAGAGCAGCTTTGAGGAAACTGTCTCTTAAATTCAGTGGGTCTATTTTATTTATGATTTTTATTCTTTTAAGAAAGTAATACATATGCATAATAGGAACTTTTGGTTTATTTTATTATTAAGTATACCTTCTCATTGGATAATTGGTCAATAAAATAATTTTCATAATTTGGGTTATTGAGTGAATTTGGGGAGTTTAATTATTTTTTAGAGATTTGAAGGAGGCCAGAGGCTGTCTAATGGGGGTGGCTGGTGAGTTGCATATGGAACACACATATTTCAGAAATTTGTCCTGCCACAAACCCAGAAGTATATCTCTGATCCTCATTTCTCCTCAGTACAATGAATAAGCTTAAAAGGCAGAATTTATTGTGTTTTCCTAGTTCATATTTATCTGGAATTCTATGATCTCTCTTCTTGAAGTTATTGGGTTTTATTAGCTGTAAAGACAGTGATAAATTTGCTTAACAATAAACACTATTAATTCTCATAGGAATTTGATATTGAAGTCACTTTTTAGGGAAGATTTAATGATGAGTACATTGAGGGGCTTTCATGCTTTTAAAGCTAACCTCCTTTGGAAAACCAGAACTAGCTTACTCTGCATCATTATAATGCATGACAAATTACCCTTGTCAAAATAATTGAAAGTGTAAACATGCACTGATTTGCTAGTCCTTTGCTATATTTGTATGTGTTTGTGTGTTTTCCATTCTGACCCTCAAGGGTGAATGCATATTTATAAAGGGATATTTTTGCTACTAGAAATTAAAAGGTTTTATTCAAAAAAGAGAAGAGTGAAAGGATGGTGTATTGGGTTCCTGTTGTTTACAATGAAACTTAGTAGCCTAAAACAACAAAAATTTATTCTCTCATGGTTCTGGAGGCCAGAAGTCTGATTTCCAGGTGTTGGAAGGGCCACGCTCCTTCTGAGATTCTAGGGGATACGCTTTTCTCTGCCTGTTCCAGCTTCTGTTGACTCCAGGCATTCCTAGGTGTTTCTTGGCTGGTAGCCAGCATTCCAGTCTCTGCCCCAGTCTTTCAATGCCTTCTCCTCTTTTATGTGTCCCTCCTTTGCCTTTTATAAGGACACACGCTAGACTGAGGGCCCATTTGGATAATCCAGGATGATTTTAACTCAAGATTCTTAACTTAGTTATATCCACAATATCCCTTTTTCCAAATAAATTCAAATTTACATTTTCTGGGGATTAAGGAATTGATGTATTTTTTGGGGGGTGCACAATTCAACCCACTATAGATGGTTATTACAATATTTCATTAGAGCCTGATTAGATATGTTTAAAGTTAATTCTGATTACGCCATACAATATAGGGTTGGTCATTTAGGATTGGTCATATAGTTAAAGAACTTGCTGAAATAAATGTAAAAATTTATTATCTATTTCAGTATCAAAGCTGGCATGAATTATAAACTGGGTTTGTGCTATTTTCTTATAGACTGTCACTTGAGCTGTTAAACATAAATGTGTACCATCTTTTTCATTATCATGGGAAACATGCTGTAGTTTACATACATCAGAAATTCTGTAAGTGGTTTTGGCAACTATTGGGCTATGATTTTTCTGTATCCAATTTTTATAATTTAAAACATTTTTAGTGCCTTATGACACTGTCTTTCAAGTGTTGCTCAAATGGTGGGTTGTTCTGGCATTGAAAAATGGATCTGAAAATCAGTAATACTGGAATTGAGTTTGATTTAGATAAAACCCTGTGATGAAGGCCAAACAATCATGTTTTTACCCAGTGCTGTCATTTGGAGGGAAGACTGGAAAAATCAGAGATAAGCCTGAAGACATAAAAGAAGCATATGGTAAAATGTTGCTAACGTGACTGTAGATGTCCATATCCTGTAAATTCATCACTCCATTGACATTTATTCCTATCTGAAGAGTCATCCTGAGTTTGGTGTGGTGTTCAGGAAATCATCCCTAACATAAAGTGCAATTGCCTTGTATGCATAATCTTGTATTCTGTTTTCTTCTGTAACACTCTATTATAAAATTTTTCATATTATCTGAATGAATACATAGTATTCTTCCATTTTGGTATGCATAATTTACCTCACCAATTTCCCATGTTTCATTTATGTTCCATACTATTTTTGTACTTATATATAACATAATGAACATGTTTGTGATATGCCTTTTTCATATTTCTCCTAATGTAGTTGTAATAGACTCCAAGCAGAATTTGCAAGTCAAAGAACTTGAATATGTTTGAGTCTTGTTAATGTGTTGCCAAATAATTTTCAAAATATGTTAAAATATTTTCATTTCCACCAGAAATATATGTTTAAATTTTTTTCCAGTTTTGCTGAGATACAACTGACGTATAGCACTGTTATATGTTTAAGCTGTATGGCATAATAACTTGCCTTAATATATAGTGAAATAATTACCACAGTAAGTTTAGTTAATAGCCATCATATATAGATGCAAAATAAAAGAAAAAAATGGCTTTTTTTCCTTGTGATGAGAACATTAAGATTTATTCTCTTAACAACCTTCAAATATACCTTACAGCAATGTTAATTATAGTCATCAGGTTGTACAGTACCTCCCAGTACTTATTTAACTGATAACTGGAAGTTTGTACCTTTTGATTACCTTCATCCAACTCCCTTTTTACCACCTAAACCTCCCCCACCAGCCTATAATCACAAATCTGATCTTTTTCTATGTTAGGTTATTTTATTTTGTTTTTTAAAAAGATTCCACATGTAAGTGAGATCATACAGTATTTATCTTTCTCTGTCTGACTTATTTCACTTAGCACAATGCCCTTAAGGCTAATCTGTGTTGTTGCAAATGGCAGGATTTCTTGCTTTTATATATATATATTATCTATCTATCTATCTATCTATCTATCTATCTATCTATCTATCTATCTATCTATCTATCTATCATCTATCTCTCACAGCTTCTTTATCCATTCATCCATCAATGGACACATGGACACCTAGGTTGTTTCCATGTTTTGGCTATTGTAAATAATGCTGTTATGAACAGAAAGGTGTGGTGATCTTTTCAAGTTAGTGTTTTCATAGCCTTTGGATATATTCCGAAAAGTGGAATTGCTGGATCATAAGTTAGTTCTATTTTAAGTTTTTTGAGGAACCTCCATACTGTTTTCCCTAGTGGCTGTGCCAATTTACAATCCTACCAATAATGCACAAGGCTTCCTCTTTCTCCACATCCTTGCTAGCATTTCTCTCTTGATATTTTTGATGATAGCCATTCTAATAGGTCTGAGATGACATCTCATCATGGTTTTGATTTGCTTTTCCCTAATGATTGGTGATGTTAAGCACCTTTTCATGTATTCATTGGCCATTTGTATATCTTCTTAGGAAAAATGTCTATTTGGCTCCTTTGCCAATTTTTAAGTTGGATTTTTTTTTTTTTTTTTGCTATTTAGTTGTATGAATTCTTTATATATTTTAGGTATTAACTATTTATCAATAACGGTTTGCAAAAATTTTTTCCCATTACACAGGTTGTCTTTTCATTTTGTTGATTGTTTCTTTTGCTATGAGGAAGCTTTCAGTTTGATGTTGTCCCACTTGTTTATTTATTTTTTAATTTATTTATTGTGCTTTAGGTGTCATATCCAATAAATTATTGCCAAGACTCCATGTCAAGGAGATTTTTTTTCCTATGTTTTCTTCTAGGATTTTTATGGTTTCTAGTCTTACATTATGTTTTTATCCATTTTGAGTTAATTTTTGTGAGTGGTATAATATAGTGGTCTAATTTCATCCTTTTATGTGTGAATATTCAATTTTCCCAGCACCATTTATTGTAGAGATTGTTTTTCCCCGTTGAATATTCTTGGCTTCCTTGTCCAATATTAGCTGATTGTATACACATGGGTTTACTTCTGGGCTCTTGATTCTGTTCTATTGGTCTGCCAGTCTATGTGTCTGTTTTCTATGTTACTACCATACTTTTAACCTTTTAATTTGTGAGATTTGCTTTATTGTGATATTTGCTTCTTTTCCCCCTTTCCTTTCCTTTCCTTTTCTTTTTCTCTTCTTTCTTTCTTTTTTGTTTTTGTTGATGGAGGTACTGGGGAGTGAACCCAGGGCCTCGTTCATGCTAAGCGTACACTCTACTACTGAGCTATACCCCCTAGTCTCCCTCTCTTTATTCTAATTTACCATACTTGTTTGATCACTATAGCTTTCTAACTTTTTGAAGTCAGGAAGTGTAATGCCTCCCACTTTGTTCTTCTTTCTCAGGTTTGCTTTGGCTATTTGTGGTCTTTCGTGGTTCCATATAAATGTTAGAATCTTGATAGGGACTGCATTGATTCTATAAATGGCTTTGAGTAGCACGGACATTTTAATATTCGTTTTTTCAATTCATGAACACAGTGTCTTTCCACTTATTTGTGTCTTCTTTGATTTCTTTTATCAATGTCTTGTTGTTTTCAGTATGGATATCTTATACTTCCTTGGTTAAATTTATTCCCAAGTATTTTACCATTTTTGGTGCTATTGTAAATAGGATTTTTTTTTGTTATTTCTTTTCTGGATTATTTGTTGTTAGTGTATAGAAACTGGCTTTTATATACTGACTTTGTATCCTGAAACCTTACTGATTTGTTTATTAGTTCTAACAGTATTTTTCATTGCATGTTTAGGATTTTCTCTATATAAAATCATGTCACCTGTAAATAGAGGCAGTTTTACTTCTTTTTCAATTCTAATGCCTTTTATTTCTTTTTCTTGCCTGATTGCTCTAGCTGGGACTTCCAGTACTATGTTGAATAGAAGTGATGAGAGTAGAGACCCTTGTCTTGTTCCTGACCTTAGAGAAAAGCTTTCAACATTTAACCCTTAAGTATGATGTCAGCTTGTCATTAATTGCCTTGTCATATATGGCCTTTATTAAGTTGAGGTATGTTCCGTCTACACCTAGTTTGTTGAGTTTTTATCATGAATGGATGTTGAATTTTGTCAGATATTTTCCTGTGTCTATTGAGATGAGCATATGATTTTTTCTTTCATTCTATTAATGTGATGTGTCACATTGATTTTAGGATGTTGACACATCCTTGCATCCCAGGGATAAATCCTACTTGATCACAGTAATTGGTCCTTTTAGTGTATTTCTGAATCCGGTTTGCTGGTATTTTATTAAGAAATTTTACATCTATATTCATCAGGGATATTGGCTTGTAGTTTTCTTTTTACATATTTCTTTTAAAATACATTTTGGAACATAATAGCTTCTTATAATCCTTTGTATTTCTGTGATATCAGTTATAATATCTCTTCTTATTTATAATTTTGTTAATTTGAATGTTCTCTCTTTTTTCTTTGGTTAGTCTAGCTAAAAGATTTGTCAGTTTTGTTTATCTTTTCAAAGAACCAACTCTTAGTTTGGTTAATTTTTCTTTTTTTTTTTTTTCTGTTTGTTTCCGATTCCATTTATTTCTGCTCTTATCCTTATCATTTCCTTCCTTTTGCTAACTTTGGGCTCAGTTGATTCTTCTTTTTATAGTGTTTTTAGGCAAAGAGTTAGGTTTTTTATTTGAGAGGTTTCTTGTTTCTTAATGTAGGCATTTATTGCTATGAACTTCCCTCTTAAAACTGCTTTTGCTACATACCATAACTTTTGGTGTGTTGCATTCCTATTTTTGTTCGTCTCCAGATACTTTTTAATTTCCCCTTTAATTTCTTCTTTGATTCATTGCTTGTTCAGAAGAATGTTGTTTAATTTCCAAGTGGCGGTGAGTTTCCAGCTTCCCCCCACCCCCATTATTGTTTTCTAGTTTTATACGGTTGTTATCAGAGAACATACTTGATATTATTTCAGTCCTCTTGAGTTTGCTAAGACTTGTTTTGTAGCCTAACACATGATTTATCCTAGAATATGTTTCATGTGCTCTTGAAACTAAGGTGTATTCTGCTGTTGTTTGGATAGACTGTTCTATACATGTCTGTTAGGTCCATTCCATCTACAGTGCTGTTCAAATCTCCTGTTTCCTTGTTGATTATCTGTCTGGATAATTTATATATTGTTGAGAGTGGGGTGTTTATTTCTCTTTTTAATTATATTTGTTTTTTTCATATTTAGGTGCTCTGGTATTGAGTGCATAAGTATTTATAATTGTTATATCTTCTTGATGAATTGATTCTTTATCATTATATAATGACCTTCCCTGTCTCTCTCTCTCTCTTTTTTTTTTTTTTACCATTTTTATTTTAAACTCTATTTGTCTGATATATCTATCTTACTTTTTTTTGGGTTACCACTTATTTGAAATATCTTTTCCATCCCTTCATCTCAGTCTATGTGATTCATTGTTCTTTTCTTCTTAACCTGGTATCTTTTTTGTTTGTGAATGTGTTTTGATAATTTTTGGTGGCTTTGAATTTTCTTTTGGTGTTTCTTTGTATATTCTAAGTTTCATGTATCTAGTAAGCATTACTTTTATGACTTGAGAACACTGTTTTTAAAATAAAAGGCACAATAAGAAAGGGACCAACATAGTTTAATAGTATTGATTAAAAAATACTATTTGGAGCCTCTTGAGGCTGTAATAAACAAACAACTGTCAAAACTAAGTCAATAAACTGCATAGCATCTGAATCTTTGGATGAATTTTATTCTTTTCTTCCCCACTGCTCCAAAAAGCAAAGCTTCAAAGCATTTGAATGTGTGAGTATGTGTTGTATATATATGTGTATACACATAAACTTGCTGAAACATGATTTAGAAGTTTTCTATAATGAACCTCCAGTTAGTCAGTTTGAATAAATTGCCTGATATATGAAGGTGTGTGTGTGTGTGTGTGTGTGTGTGTGTGTGTGAATTTGTTATCCTGAAGATTAGAGTTTGAAATCCAGGAGCATTTCTAAAACCTCTTTTTGTTCATATAGAAAAATTTAGTATGTGTTACTTGATTTTTTTTTCTTTTAGTACATTTGATTTCAACCTGAATGTGTTGCCTGGATGTTCTTATGCTGTAGTCATTGCAAGATGTTACGATCACCAGTGCACATATTACAATGCATAATGGTTTGTTTTACATAATTATGTGATAAAAATTTCAAGGCAGATGCTTCACACACACACACACACACACACACACACAACACCAAACCTCATGAGTCCCTCCTGTGCTGTAAATGAGTAAGTTCTATGCCCTGCTTTCCTTGGCCACATGAATTTATTTTGCATTTTTCTGAATCATAGAGTAACTTTCATATCTCAGGATAGTCAAGAGAGAACAAACACTGTTTTAATGATGTTTAAATCTTTTTCTGACCGTAGTTCCTTTACTTCAAGTTGTCTACTGTGCCTTCTGAATTTAAGCTCTCAAAGGCAGGCAATTTCAGTTTTACAATCAGATGCTTGGTTGACATAAATAATCTATGAAAGCTAATGCTCATGCATAGCCATTATTTGGTTTGCTACATGCAAAGAATATTATGGTGGCCCATTCTTAGCATTTCTAAATGTGAAAATTTTTTTTAACATTTTGAAAACTTACTATAGGCCAGGGACTTTCCTAGACATTTTCACATACTTCATAACTTCTAATGCTGTTAAGTATATATTTATGATAAGCACAAGGCAGTTACACATGACTCCTGTTTCGTCTTGAATTTTACATATCTAAATCTGTCCTGGGAATTTGAAAGGTAATGGTGGTGGTGGTGTTTGTTGAATCTCTATTTTTATTTATACATTTACTGATGATTCCTCTCATAAGTAATTAAAATTTTTAAAAAAAATTTTGATGCAAATAAATCTTAAAAATTGACAATGCATACCTGTATTCTTCTGCACTTTTTTCTTTTTGCCATTTTCTATGTAAACGTAGGTAAATTACTTCCTCAGACATGAATTTCCTAATTTGTGACATTAATAGTTTAAATAAGATGATGTCTTGTGTCCCACCCAGCTTTACTGTTCTATGATTCATCTTTGTCTTTGACAGTTAAATGTCTTTATGTAAATAGCGTTACACAGGGATGCTAGTCAAAGTTTTAAGAACTGATACCGTGAACTGTGGAGGCTGAGATACCATGAGCAACCATGTGAGTGTGGCTTTTGGGGGAGTGCTGGTTGGCAGTGTGAGCCAACAACCTAGTTGACAGTGGACACAGATGGGCACTGGGTACATCCTTGTCCCAGTGCCATTGCCACTGGCCAGCACTGTCTATCCTACTGGGATCTGCTCTGACCAGAAGAAAATGCTGGGATGGGCACTGCCATGTTGGAGCCAAGATGGGTTGTCTGGCAGGCCTGGTGGGCTGGGAGGAAGCAGGGCAGTGCCCTGCAGGTGTTCGCCTGTGGCTCGCAGGGCTGGGTTGATCTGAGTGGTTGAGGGCGGGGTGACTCAGAGAGCAGCTTTCCCCCACATCTTTCCAATGTGATGGTAGATAGTTTTCTCTCTCTCTTTGTGCAGAGTAGGCCCAGATCTAATGTGACTGGTTGCTTTTTATCTGCCCTCCATCTTTCTCAGTGTATGTCCCTCCTTGTCATAATTATCTTCACAAGTAATTTTGAGAACAAAGGGGGAAATTATGTACATAAGATAGAAAACTAAAGTGTGGTTAAAAAATTTAAGCATATGTCTTTTGACCAAATTTTCACAAGGACCTATCTATATGATTCAAAGAAATCAAGAAGAAAAATTAAAAGATAATTCAAATAAAATGATTCAACACTATTTATTTCAACTCTCAACATCTTTATATTCTGATATCTTTCCTCAGCTCTTTATTAGAGCATTTGGTGATACGTTAGAAAACATATTAACTTTTGGCTATTGTGAATTGTATTTCTATTCTTAAAACAACACCCAAGGGGTATTTTCTTACAACATATTACATTTCAATTAGGCAGATTTCCATGTAATTGTCTTCTGTATTTTGTCAACTGTCGATAAATATCTTAATCTTTTCTCTGAAAGTAATTAAACAAACTATTACACTACCTCAATATTAGAACATCCTTGCTTTAACTAATTGGATTTATTGGACTGATTTTGACTTACAGTGATTCTCTCCTACATTTTTAGGTATTAACGTGATGTAGGAAATGCTGGTCATCATTAAATAATTTAAGTGATAGTGTTTCAATGTATTTTTTAGGTAGCAAAATTGCTTTCTCTATAAAAACTCTTGATAAAGTTTTACTTAAAATGTTTTCCAAATGCTTTTTAGTTATTTTAGTTTTTCCCAATGATTTTTTTATAGATAATATGACACTTTATTAAAATAATTTTGTTCCATTTCCTTTTTTTTTCCTACATTAAAACATATTTTAAACAAATGAACAGCTTGTTAAGAGCAGTTACCAATATAAACAGACCATGTTTGGCTCAGCGTTAATTCTGAGAACTGTAAAGTCCTTTCTGAAGCGAAAATTTTATGCAGCTAAACAAATAAATATTACCTACATGGATTGAAAATACCAGGAAAATGACATCAAACAGACTTCATAAGATAGATGTACAAATGCATTTCAGTTCTTTTCTCATCAGTCTCCTTTATATTTTTAGACAGTCTTTATGTGAATACAATGACTTCAATATCAAACATTTTAAATGATGCTTGAAATATCAGTCACTTGACTTTGATGTCACACACAATTAAATCCAACCCATCTTCTCTCAGTTAATAACAGCAATCTCACCAAGTCTAGTGCCTAATTAATATCAGCTATTTGTCACAAAGAGGTGACACATGTATATCAGAAAGCTTGAAATATTGTTTTGTGCTGAAGTGTAGCCATCCAGCCCTGCAATATAGAATCTGTCTTATGTATGATTGGCTTTAAAGATTTCAAAGGCGCCTGAGTTTAGTGTGTTCAAGCTGGGACGCGACAGCGCATAGAAGGTGTTACTGATGTGACGGGTCCCTTTAGGCTGCTAAGTAGGAAGGTATTTAGAAAAAAAAGCAGTGCTCACTGTAAGGTTCAGACTTGATCACTCACTTAAGGCGATGGCCAGGATTAGGAACAAAGCCCCTGTGGTCATTTGCTTAAATTGCAGTTTGTAAGACTCCTGACAGAATACACAATCATAAATTGTATTATTTTTGTTGCAAAAACATTTCTGTTTCTGTTCCCCTCAAAAACTCTCTTTACCTATATTGGTCTATATGCAATTAAATTGGTATCGATCAAAGAAGTAATACTTGTCCTTCTTAAATTCATTTACAGACTGTAAGAGGAGGCTGACTTACATTTAAGTCGTAATTACAAAGTCATCAAATTAGGTGAAAATGAGGTAAATACAGGTAGTACCATACAATTCCATGAAAAAATAGGTGAAAAGAAAAGGGGTCATTCGTTGATTGGGTACTTATAAACTTATTGATATGCATTAATATTTAAAGTTCAGATTAAAATGTAAGTCAAGTTATTCAGGATTTCTTTTAATATGTGCCTAACCATAGCCAAAGAGCTTCTATATTTTTGTAGCTTACATTTTTCTGCTGATATATAAAAATCACCCTATTGTGATATGGAGAAAAATTAAGTGCTGCTGAAACAGTGTATTAAACAAGCATTCTCTCGGTGGGGGAGGGTATAGCTCAGTATGCAGGAGGTCCTGGGTTCAATCCCTAGTACCTCCATTAAAAAAATAAACAACTAAATAATTAAATCTAATTACCCTCTCCCCCCGCCCCCCCAAAAAAAACCCCCCAAAACAAAGCAAACCTTCTCTCTTTTTTCTTAGGAAGGGAAGGGAAAAACAAAACAAAACAGAAAGAGCAAGAGAAGTTGCCTGATTTAGGTGCACTGTAACTGCTCTGCAATTTTCCTTAATACTCCAATTTTTCCAACTTTCTGTCCTAAAGAACAGTTTTTGTTTTTTGGCCCCAAAGGATGTTTGGCTTCGTGTTTACCAGTCGTGTAGTAATTTTCCCTCCTGCTCACTTCTTTCTGAAATCAGTGGGGAGAAAGGGCTGACGGGAGTTGAAGAAGAGAGGAATGCCCCAGTGCTATAAACCAGTGACTGCTAGAAAATGCAAATGCTTTCAAAGAAGGTGGATGGTCTACCTCCCTCAATGGGTAGGTAGCAGGCTCTAAACAGCTACTTATCCATCGAGGTGGTGCGGTTTAGAATAAGCCAGGCTAGTGGACGCCAAGGTAGCAACCAGCAGCGTAGTTTCATTCTTTTCAGGTGAGCTCAGTTTTTGAAGGTTACCAAGTCCAGGTCTCTCCCCTCTCCACCCCCTCCCCCAGGGGAGGTTTAAAGAGTGTTTCTTCAGATATAAACACAACTGCAAAGAGAAAAAAAAATCAATAGAAACCCTGAGGTTTCTTAGATATATGAGGCTAAATAAATGATTGGACCATTTTGATTTTTCCCTAGCTTTGTAGATAGACACTGCATTCCTCTTCCCAATTTGGAGCACTTCTTTTTCATCTGCCTTTAACTAAATTTAAGGTATTTGTTCCATTACATATTCTCTAATTCCTGGACAGGTTTTGAGCCTGGAAAACATAGCAATGTGATTGTGTGTGTCTGATGCCTGAGGTGAAGGGTCCTATGTTGACTCTGGCAGGTCCTCGGTGCTCTTAAAAATGAGAGAACAGCCCACAAGGGACAGTGGCACATTTTCAGGTTTATAATGTAGTTGTTCCTACAGATATTGCAGCAGCTTCCATGACCTCCAGCTCATCTACCAGCCTTTTTTTTTTTTTTTAAATTAAAGTACAGTCCATTATCATGTGTCAATTTCTGGTGTACAGCACAATGTCCCAGTCATGCATATACATACATCTATTTGTTTTCCTATTGTTTTTCATTAAAGGTTATTACAAGATATTGAACATAGTTCCCTGTGCGAACCCTATCAAATTACCCAGGACATTTTTCACAGAACTAGAACAAACAATCCTAAAATTTATATGGAATCACAAAAGACCCAGAATTGCCAAAGCAATACTGAAGAAAAACATCCGTCACCCTTTCAAATGCCACTTCAGCCAGACCATTTCCAGGTGTAGAATGTAGCCCCAGCCCTGTAGCCATCCAAGAGTGTACATCTTAAGCCAGGTTGGGGCTGACTCTATTACCTTGGTTACACGGGAGAGAGGGTTAGGGCGCCCCCCTGAGTATTCCACAGGCAGCTCTAGGTGGCTTAGGCCGAGCCAGAGGGGTAGAGAAAAGATACAAACGACTTCCTCGTGAAGGAATTATCTTGTTTGCAACTGCATTTTTTGGTTCCTTCCCTTTCATTTTGTTTCTTTTTATACAAACATAAAAATTCTACTTGGAACAAGATCAAAATATTGAAATATATATATTTATTTAGCATATATATATAGCACATATATATAGCTAAATATATATATATTTAGCACCTACTCTGGTTAAGATGCTGTGGTAAGTGTTTGCCACGCTGAGGGAGAGAGTCCACTAGGCCTCTTCTTTGCAGACAATGGCTCCTATTTCCTGCATCTTCCCCTCAGTTGCTGGTGACGTGTGTGGAGATTTGTTCCTTTTAGAGAAAACACTTCAAGTAATTGACATTCCAAGATTTGTCAGGGCTTATGCTTTCGGAAGCAATTAATAGGTTGAAAGAGGTGAAGATATAACTTGATTTTCACAGAGTTAGAGGCTGGTATGAGGTCCACTGAAATCCACTCTTGTTTCTTGCTGGGTGCTTCAAAACATCACCATTTTATCAGAATGAAGGTAGGCATATTTTCCTCACAGAATTTCCATTCTTGTCTAGGCTGCAAACAAGTATTCAGAACATACTTCAGAGTGGTTCTGAAATCACTTGTTGTATTCCCATCTTTTCATACCCTGTTTATCTGGCTGTAGCTGGGCTCCCAGGTGTGTGCATGTGGACCCGTGGGGTAATCAGGACGCACAGTTTGGGGCCCTGAATTTGCTGAACCAAGATTTGTCAAAGAGACACACTTAAACATGGATTGTTTCTGGACTTTATATTTCATCAGCTCCTTTAAACTGAAGTTATTTATAGAACACTGTTCAGAAAGCACTGGAATGTGTGATGTTTAATCGGTATTATGAACCTACATGGGATTTATTAATATATATAATTTTTATTCTTTGGAGTGCTGAATATGGAAAATTCACCTAAAGCTTGCTGACTGATTTTTTTTTGTAGGTTATAGTTGATTTGCTCGGTGTACTGCAGTTTCATGTGATGATAGTAAACAGTTATCCAGTTCAGTTATTTAACCATAAGTGAACATTTTTTTTATCATGTGTATTAAAAATACAAGTTTTTAGTTTGCAATTACACTACATAACAAACTTTGACTAATATGCAAAGTCAGGTTAGTTAACATTTTTAGCCAAGCACTAGAATTTTATCTGTGCTTTAAGTAAAATTTCACAGTGTGACACCTTCATCTCACATCATATTTGCAAAAAGGATGCCATGTGAAATGAAGTTTTATTATGACTATTTGTTTATTAGGAAGGAAATTTCTATTTTGTCTTTTCATACATGTCTTGTGGTTTGGTAGTGTAAGATAAGAGGACGCTATTTTTATATGTTTTGAAAATACACAGTTGATTCTGTCAGGCTTAGTAGATTTTGAAAATAACACATTTTTCAAAATTTAACCCTTGGTAACTTCAATTTACTGATGATATATATGTATATATTATATATCAAGTTATATGGTTTACATATAGTTTAAAAACTTAAGAAACTTTGACAGACCAGTGGAAACTAAAATTTGTAAAGGGATAGGCTAGCATCATTCCTTCTCTTGTAAAATAGGTTGGCCAGGGAATAGGCCAAGTCACAAAAATGCCAAAGCATCAAACAGAAGGTGTGGTCAAGAGTAGAGATTTGGTTGTGGAAATAGAGAGATTAAGACCTGAGATACTGTAGACAGAGCAAACAGGAAGCAAGATCAGAAACAGAGCAGAACATTAGAATCAGATTGCCAGGTCAAAGTCAGGCTTCCCACAGAGCAAAGCCAGGTTGGCAAACTCAGGTCAAGAACCCTGGAGGTCAGAGTGGGGAGGGCAGTGGGAAGCACCGTGACTCAAGCACACAGACTGGGACAAGGTGGGGCCAGAGAGGAGGATCACCAACTGGGAGGTGATGCCTGGGGTTCTCTAACATCTGGTTACCCCTGCTGACTTCAATTCCTCTTGACCCTGGCTCATAGGTTAACCCCTGCCCGCCCAGTGTGCTCACTTCCTGCAGAGTTCTAACGTTTAATTTTAATATAAAGTTGAGTGACATCAAAGGCAACCTCATGCCCTGTGTTTCAGTGGCCTCTTGTTTGTATGTTTTCACTGATGAGGCATTAAGGATCATACCCAAATATAATATGCTCTGAGAAAAGTATTTCCAGAAACAAAATGCAAACGTCTAAATTACTGATGATTTCTTCAAATGCCTAGTGTGTGAGAAATAAATACATGCGTACATATTTAAATGGAAGAATGTTAATGCCTTTGAAAGGGCCAACCATTATAAATAACTGACAATTCTAGTTAAAACAACATAGAGCCTTTTACTTGAGGTATGCTCCTGAGGTGGTGCCAATAATTTTTTAAAAAGGAAATGAAGGACCCAAGTCTTCTCTGATTTATACTGTGACCTATGAACTTAGTTTTCCCATAATTCAATTTCTTTGACCATGAGTTATTTAGCCTTCTCATACTGAGACTGAAATATGCATTAACTTTGGTTTCTACACTGCTTTAAATGCCTGTGATGCATTCTTTTATTACATCTGTTATATTTACTCTATACACATGCTTAAATTTAATTTAATGTGACATACCCTTTGCATATGTTGCCTTTCACTACATCATGGACCCAAATAGGAGGTATGAAATATATCCACAGGAGAACTTCCTTTGAGAAACTTCTGAAGTGTTTTTGTGGTGTAATCTTTTCAGCTCTTAATGGGTATCTTCACTAGCTCTCCTTATAGTCAAATGTTCCAGCACACACACTCAATAAGGAATCCAATTACTTCCTAAGAAGTTAGTGGAGGAGTCTTTCTGGGTTTGCAGGCTTAGTCATGTGATGAGCTAAAGCAGTGAAGTAATAAAAGTGATAATGCTATTTTACAAACTGAGAACCTTATAAAACAAGCAAATAATCTGTGCGGAGCCTACTAAATTTGTCTTGATTTTGCTAATAAAAAAGGCTTTTGTTTGAAATAAAAGTGAAGGGTTGCTTTGTTAAATATTAAATTCTAGGAGATTAAAAATATAATTTCCTTTCCTTCTCTTCGTATTTCCTTTATCCTATTGCATGGCATTCTTGGAAATCACCATTGTATTGTTTATTTTTTAAATTAAAATGCTGTAACAACTGCAGCGTTTTTGCATTATATGAATATTTTATTGCATGATGAGAAAGAATGATCGTGAAAGCCTTAAAATGCTCAATTTTTCATTTAAATATTTTACAAGGAAAACCCTACTGAGATCCATCTTCTTTTCATGGGTGCCCTGGTGGTTCTCACAGAAGGGAGAGGCAATATATATAGTTCTACAACCCAGTGCATTTGAATTTCATCAAACAGAGGGACAAAGATGACTTTCTGTTTTAAGTGGGATACTAACATCTTATCTGGGTGTCACATCTCAAACCCAAGGTTCTGCTCCTTCCATGCAGGTAAAAATGGACCTGTTTTCTCTTCAAAGTGCCTAAAGCCCTCTGCCTTGAAGTTGTGTAATCAGGCAGACTTATAATGGACCATTGCTTTTGTTTATGTACATGATGGGGCTGGATTTATAATATCATTCATTTCCAAGTACTTCTTTATAAAGGAAAAACAAATTCACATCTCAGATGAGGCAACCCATGTTCCTGCCACTTTTATAATCCTTGCATAAGTTTGCAATATCACTTTCCTATAAATTCCAATTAAATGAAAAACCTGACATGGGAAATGGCATAATTCAGTTCAATTTGTAATTATTCCCTTCCTTCAAATTACAAATATTTGTGGGATTTTTCATATATTTTTGAGCTTAATAACAGTGTTTACAGCCATGATACCATACTGGCATTTTATATGTATGAAGTAAATATAGGCTTGAAATGCTTTGGTTGCAGTACTAAGTTTTGAGAAGAAAAGCATTCTTTTAAAAAAATTAATAATATTTTCCCATGGAAAAATTTATTTAACTTAAAAGTAAAAGGATATGGTATTTGAGACTCCAGGGTTGAAATAGCCAGAATTTTATAGAAACCAAAAAAAAAAAAAAAAAAAAAGGAACCAAGGGGAAAATAGTTAAAAAAGAAAATCTTAACCTATTATTTGGATAGAATTTAAAATTACTTAAAACCTTTCAGTTTTACTACTTATTTCACAAAATCCTTATCATCATGGAATATTAGGAACAAATTATTTAATGTGTTTGAATTTTAGTAGTGTGGGAGCAGAAGCTAATGGAAAAGATTGTTAGTTCTTGCCATTATTGCTTTTATGTTGGAGAAGATGTTTAACTTCTATTATCTGTGCAGTCAAAACATATGTCAAAATATTTAGCTGCCTCACTTTTCCACATAAACCACCATAATCCCAGAAACCGCACCCCCCAAAGGATGGTGTAAACACTCAAACTCAAACTCAAGAGTTGATCATGTAAAGAGGGTTCTAAGGTGAAATTGATTATTTAACCAGTGTTTCCCAGAATTCCTCAGTCCTAAGAATCACTTGGAGGCACTGCTTAAAGCACAGATTTATAGGCACTTTTCCAGCATTTATTAAGTCTGGGATGGGACTCAAAGCCTGTATGGAAAACAAGCAGTCTAGGTGCCTCTAATGATCAGGCAAGTTTGGGGAACACCATTTAACGCCATGTGATTTACTTAGGCACCTTTAAAAATCTTTAATATAAAATCTCCCCTGCTTACTCAGAATCTGATTAACTGCTGAGAATGGTAAAGTTAGTACAGATTTATTAAACAGTTTACAACCAATGAGAATTAGCCAAAATTAGTATGTTTTAATATAAAATTGAAATCTTATTTGATAGCTGCCTTTGAACATCATGAACTAAACGAACTATTTGGCTGTTTCAAGTTGTTGCTCCTGACCTTAAAGACAGAGTAAGAACTTTAGAAATTCAATGTGTGCCAGCAGTTGGGTTTCCCTGTCCTAATGATCATATTCTTTTAACATGTGGTGGCAAAATCTTCCTCTTTTGGGGGGAAAGGAAGTAATTGGGTTTATTTATTTGTGTTTTTTAAAGGAGGTACTGGGAATTGAACCCAGGACCTCATGCATGCTAAGCACGTGCTCTACCACCGATCTATACATTCCCCCACCAAAGTCTTCTTTTGTAGTACATTAATAATCTTCATCTGTGACAAAGTACTCTTAAGTATCCTGAGCTACGTGAGCAGCCATAAACCCAGAGTCAAAAATATAAGAATGAATTTTATACTGAAGATATAAATACTATCAAACTCACTATCCCCCATCTAACATACATTTTCTGTTGTATCTACTTTGTTCTCTATCATCTCATACAGAAATAAAACTTAGCTGTTAGTTTTCTTGGCTTCCATTTTCTTGGAAACTTTCTGGAAAAAGAAATAACCCCTTTATTCTCTATTAAGTGATACAAAATAGATTTGAACTGAATTGGTAGAGAATTTAGCAAGCACTTAATTTCCACTCTGGAAGAAAATAATGTCACTAAAGAACTTCATAAAATGTGCTCTGTTTCTCTTTCTTTGGGCTTATTTTAAATATTTATATGATATGTTGGATGTATATGTATGTATGCATCTGTGCAAATGAATGTGCACAGAGATTCTAGAGCAAATTAAATTGCTGTGAATTTGGAACAGGAACAGATTCCTCTTAGAAAACTTCATGATAAATAAGTTACCCCTATTGATATCCATTAGAAATAAACTACTTAGGACTACTGTAAATTATTGGAAAAGGAATCATTTAAATATTTTAACATAAAAATGAGAGGAAGTTAAGTGTCAAAGTTAAGAGTACCGGGTCTCTCTATATATAACTGAGTCACTTGCTCTGCTGTACACCGAAAATTAACACATTGTAAACCGACTATACTGCAATTAAAAAAAAAAAAAAAAGAGCACAGGCTCTGAAGCCAGACTTTCTTAGCTCAAATCTTGGTTCTACTACTTACTCTTTGGTGATCTCGGGCTAATTATGTAACACGGTCATGCCTTTGTTTTTCACCTAATTAAAGAGATTAGTAATAATAATAGTACTTATGTCAGAGAATTGTTGGGAGTATTAAATGAGCTAAGATATATAAAATTCTTAGGAGAAAATCCTGGCATTTTTAAGCACTAAATAATATTAGTTACTAATTTACACTTATTCAGGGTATTAATTGTATTTTTTCTTGCAAGAAATGGGTACTTTTCCAAGAGCATCATGGAAAGTATCATCTAAATAAGTTGGACGTGGCATGAATTCTGGTCTTTTTAAACTTCAAGTACTAAAAAGAAAATACCCTCTTTAACTGCCTCATTCCTTTTCTGTCACATTTCCTTCTTGTGCATTTTGTTATAGGGGAAAGTTTTTATAAATGTTGCAGATGGGGCACAAGCATCACTTTGTTATGGACCAGGACTGCTGTAATGGTATACACATGTAGTAATTATGATTCAGAGGATGCAATTCTGTCCTTGGTGTTATCCAAATCTATGTGGCAATTAATTTCATCATAATAAGATTTTCCTCTTCCCCCATTTGCAGACAATCTGGAGTTTACGATTTGCTGGTTAAAAAGTCACTGCTTACCACTGAAAGATATTCTTTCTATGTCTGTAACCAAAAAAATTCAACTGTAGAAAATGAATACAGATCTACGAAAAGAGGCGTTAGGTATAATTTGCATTAACTTTAAATTGCAGATATAATCAGATATAACTTTTTAATATTTCCTAAGAAATTAATTATGAGAATAATGTGGCTCATAATGTCTGAAAAATATATTTCTAAAGGCCAAAACAGACACCTAAGTCAGACTTCACGTAGCAAAATGTCAGACTTTATCATGAGATCTGTTTTTCTCAATTCTAATTTCAAGCTCTTAATATGATTAGAGAAATGGTGTTATCCCATGAATAGGGTAACCCCTGGCCTAGTGACTTTCAGTTTGCTTAAGAAACTTAGAATAGAGTCCGTTCATTTTTTGTCAGTCTTCATTCAAATCCACCAATTTAATGATATTTTTCTTATGGTAATAAAGATTTTGGATTGCATTAAAGATGAAATTACATATATCTGCAGACTCCAGCATGTCCTTTGGCCAGGCAAAGTGCCATCTCCAAATGGCTGTTAGAGGAATGTGAATTACCCCGTTCTTCTAGAGTCCCATCTGATTCTAGAACCTGTGGGAGACTTGGCATCTCAGTATCACCTAGAAGGAAGCATTATTCAGGAATTTTGCAAACAGCTTAGAAATCTTCTAACCTCAACGCATGGAGTAGCTGTTGCGTAGGAAGAAGCTTCAGCTCTAGCATGCTTATCTTTTTCTGAGTCAAGCAAGAGTACACACAGTGATTTAATTAGAACACCCAAGGGCAAGTGTTATTCCTTACAGCACCCTCTTTGTCCTACCTAAGGTTACCACTCTTGATAACTATCGCCTGCACAAGCCCCTTCCACGGCACAAGGACCTTTCTTTCTAAAGGTCCTAAATTAGGATGCACTGCTTTTCAATCTTTGATACGCATACATATCACCTGCACCATCTGGAAGAATCTGATTCGGTAAATCTGGGAAACTCAGATGCTGCATTTCTAACAAGCTCCCAGGTGATGCCAATGTTGCTGGCCTTGGGAGCAAGGGAAGTGCTTCCTGGTTGAGGAAGAACCAGGGAGAGATTTGGGTGCTCAGCGACATGGAGGCCTCCTCTGGCTTTTGAGTCATTGTCTGGCTGAAGAGGAATTGGTAGGTAATACGACGTGTCAATGACCACATGCTCCAGTAGACTGTCTCCTGCAGACTTTCTAGCACAGCGATTTCTTTTGCCTTCAACGGTAATCCTCCCAGGATTAACAAGAGCAGAGGAGGTGGTGTGGGCAATCAGCAGCCTCATAGAATTCAGCTGGTGACCACAGGGAGCATGGGAAAGGGTATAAAAGCAAAGATGGCGTCCACTCAAGGCTGCGTGGCGTTTCTGACTTAGGAAGAGAACAGTTCCTGCAAACTTGCTTGACTCACCACCTCTACCTATTGCTAGGAGATTGGGACTGCTCACAATGCTGGTGGGGTGTGCGGCGACGTGGCACAGCACAGACAACAGCACGGCTTTTGAGTCTGATATATTTGGATTTAAGCGTTGGATTTCCTGTCTCCTGCTTACCAGGTAAGACACAACTTATTTATCGGTTAGCCAGACTTTAACTGCCTTACAGGACAAATGGATGCAGGGAGCAAACAAAAACAAATGGTCAAGAGCCATGACAATGGACTTCAAAATGACCCACCAGATCATGGTGCATTTAGTAAGTGTTTGTTGGATGAGTCTTCCTAATGAGTTTGCTTTGCCCTTCAAAACCGTCTTTTGGCCTAGCTCGGTCTGCTGCTGGTAACTGCTGCAATCCATGATCACTCCTTTATTCTGGAATGCAGCTATAGCTAAGATTTCAGGTGGCTTTTCTCTGGATGACGGTCCCAGTGCCACTTCTCCACACCACTACCTCCTTTTGTTTGTTTTCTCAACATTCTGGTCAGCATGTGCAGAACCATGGGGTCCCTCCATGCTGGGGACCTCCGAGAGGCAGGGGTGGCTGCCCGTTATGTTTCTTCTCTCGGCTGGGAAGGAGAGGGTGTGTTTGGAAGGTGAGCTGAATAACAGATTGAGTAGCAGCTTCACATTAATCAAGCTATGCTCCTCACCTGTGAGGAGGCACACGGGGGTTTGGATTTTTTTTTTCTGTTGTTCCCTGGCAACATGTCAGTGGGGTAACAAAATACCCCGGCAGGTTACCTATTTGTGATGCAAATGAGGTTTCTGAGCACGTGTGATTTCGGTCCTTTCTTCTATGTGGATTGTTAATCCATAACACCTTGCTGCTTCTGAAACAAACCTGGGCCTTCTGGTGTGAGAGCTTCCTGGGCAGAGACGTAAATTGGCTAATCCCTGCTGTCCTTTCTTGAAGACCTTATGAAAGTGGAGCCTGCACTATAATATAATATAACCTATATTATATTCCCAGGCTCTGGGATTTAAAAAAAACAAAAACAGGAAGACTTCATTTCTGGTGACTCATGAATACTAAGTGACAGTAACGGTGATGACTTAGGTTGCTCAATGGGCCACCTATTCTCACATAAATTCGTGTTGGGGGCTGTATTTTTGGACTGTGGCGAGTGAATGCTGATCAGGACAATGATGAATATTTGGTTCTGGCCCCTTCTAAAGCCCCAACATTTCCACGAGCACCTACTTTATGCTAGATTCCATTGTAAGAGCCAAAAAAAAAAAAAAAAACCCACTCAGGTTCCTGCTTTCAAAGAACGTGAAGTCACTGATAAAGTCCTACAGTCACAGGAGGACCAGGGACTGATGGTTCATTTAAGGGTGGGGACCGTGTCTGGCTTCCTTGGTGTAAATGACAAAGGAGGTAGTAAAGGTCAGTCATGAACGATACAAAGTTTGGAGGCAGACAGTTTTGAGGTGTTGAATTCTAGCTGTGTGACTTACAAGCTGTGTGGCTGAGACCCTAGAGCGATGTATTTAATCTGTCCCTGCCTTGGTCTCATCATGTTGCAGATGTGGGCAAAATATCTATCTCATAGGATGGTTGTGAAGTTTCAGTGCAATGACCGATGTAGACCATGTCACAATGCTAGCTCATGGTGAGCACTTAATAAAAGGTAGCTGTGACAATTGTTATAATATGTTGACATTTATGCCTTGGTTTGAATGAACTAATGTGAGGGTGTTTTACAACCTCAAGTTTTCATGGGCCTTTCATGGCATCTGTTTAATCTCTCCTAATTCTAATCATTCATCTCAACAGTCTGTTTCCTAAGAATTCTCCAAGTTCATAGATATTGGCTTTACATCTGCTTTATTTCCAAATTTGCTGCTCACAGTTTAGAGAGAACTATAGGGAGAAACAACCAAAGGAGATGGTGTATTTGAGAAGTCATGACATTTTTGTGATGACCCTGGTACACATGTTTGTATACATGTGAAAGATAAGTGCTTAGAGTTTGGAATGATCGGACCTGGGGATTCTTTACGAGCAGAAATGCTCATTAAGGGTCCTCTAAGAGATGATGAGGGTAATACTCGGACAATGGTAAACATCCCTCCTGTTTGCATATTTTATCTTGGGCCATCTTTCCACTGTGTGTTTAAAATTGAAATCCACGCCAGGAACTCTACGTGGCAGTGACAGTGGCTGGAGCAGTGTTTTCCTGGTGTCTGTCTCAAGTTGGGCCAATAAGCTGGAGGCTTCTAGCTGGGGCCGAGACCACCTGGGGCGGTTTGGAGGTATGGAACTCGGGCTTTAAAACAAAATATGGTAATTCGGCTCCTATTGCTTTCAGCAAATATAACAGGAAATAATAACACACAAATGTTGGTGTCATTTAGGAGTCTACACAGCGCATTAGTATACCCAGATCATTGGACTCTGTGGAAAGATGCAGGGGCTGTAGAGTTATAAGTGTGCATGATTAAAACATACTTGGGTAACAGAATTGGGTAATTACATCAATGGGCCATAATTAGTTTAAATAAGCATGTTTCCTTTAATTATATTCTGATTTTTCACTGACTGGTGTACTCATTGAGAAGAATGTTGGATTATTAGGCAGTTACTTTCTATCATTAGTATTTTTGCGAGATGAATGTGTTTGCATGTTTATGTTGTCCTGATGTTCTAGTTTTAAAAGAAATTTTAATTTAAAAGCCCTGAATTATAAATATAGGAAAAGGTGAAATTACAGCATGTGCTGTATTTTCAGTGTTGACTTTGACTTCTCTTTGTATGGATATGAAAGTAGTTTGGGGAATCTGACTTTTTGTTTTGTTTTTACCGTAAGCATCTACTTGTTAGTTGTTTAAACAACTATGTGACATAGCCTTACCAAGAAAAGGGTAAGGTGAGAAACTCTGCCCGAATAATATATATTTAAAATGAATAAGTAGATTTAAGTATTGTTAATTACCACAATATCGCGGAACACCAGTCCTCCCCAGGAAATGTTAGTTTAGCTGTATTAGTTAGCAAATCTTAAAACCTCTGATTTAGTAATTTGTGAAAAGTCACGTCTACATCCTTGGAAAGCCTTTACATTAGGTGAAGATTTTATTTTAGCAGGTATATTATATGCTATTGGAAAAACCTCCCCTGCCTTGATTTTCTTACTAAATGTAAGTCAAGTAAGATGGTCTTTAAAAGGTCTTTGGAAACATTTGAACTATAACAAAGCATGAAATCTCACCAATAGAATTTATTTAATTATATGTGAAGATAGAATGATCATAATATAAAAATCAGTTCTTCTAATTTTATAATCAAGTGGTCAGTTTTAACTAGGGTAAAAAAAAAAAAAAAAGTGAGTAAAGCTAAAGCAACAGAACTGAGGGCCAGATTGCATTGTAACAGTTGTGCTCGGATATGTTTATTAATGTGATATTATTGATGGAGGAGAGCTGAAAATTAATACATGTCTGCTAGACCAAGGCTGGAGTTTTGCCTCAAACCATAATAATTGATTACACAAGTTCATTTGTTTAATGGGAAAGCACGGTTACAAACCAGAAGGTATCGTCTTTCTTTGGCGGAAACCCTGTAATGCAGCCCCTGAACCTTACATGGGAGGTTCTGTTGTTTCTTTTAGTAGGTCTGATACCTCATAGGGCAGTTTTGTTCACTTAAAAGTTGTTGAATATTTTTGAATTACATCACTCATTTACTAGAGGTGGTTTAAAATAAGAATGCATTTGTGTTATTACAAATTTCCGTAACATATGACATTCTAAAACTGCTCTTTGCACTCTAGTCTTTGAAATTGACTTCTGAGTTTAATTTTGGATGCGGAAATTATTCTGAAGGAATTTGTTTTTTTAATTTACCATTGTTGATTTTTTACTGTTTAGTAAGTAACAACATAATTGAGTTAATCTCTGAGATTTTTAACATACTGTATCATGTTTGGAGGGGTTCTTAAATGAGACTTTCCCAGGAAAAACCCTTTTTGCTAAATAATTTTAGAATAAATACCACTTTCCTTTAGTGTGATTGAACGGTGAAAATCTCTTCTTCTTTGTAGTATTAAGAGGAGGGAAAACTCACAAGACAAAGCTGACTTTTTCTTGACAGTTGCTTGGAGAAAAATTTGTAATAAACAGCACAAGTTCTGTTGCAATGGTTGAAAGCCAATTGCTTTGTAGAAAAATAGACTGTACTTGTGAGCATCCTCAACCGTACAGCCTCGCTTGTAAGATTTCAGCCTCTGGAAGGCAACTTTTTTCTTTTTTTTTTTTTTGCTGGATGAACAGCCTAATGTTCCATGCACTGTACTAGAAGTAGCATTTTATGCAACATTGAAAGAGTCAATTAATTTGCATAATTTCATGAGTATTACCATGACTTTAAGGTAGGCTAGCTTGTTCAGGAGCCTCATCAGCCCAATTTTTTGTGTGTGCTATTTTGACAAATTAATCACTTTTAAAAACAATTAATTATACTTATGACAAACTGAACTCTATACCCAAGGGTCCTAAATTTTTATAGCAGAAATCTAATATTAATGTGAATAAGATCAGTGATTTACTGAGTACCTTAACAGTCAACAATGCCTAAGGCTGAACAAAATTAATATTTTGTTTCCCATCTGGAGACATCAGTAAAATTAATGAGGAAGGGGGACTTATTGTAATATATAATAGATACAAATTCACTATTTTCAAACCGGGCATTTTGCTTACATCAGAGCTCAGATATTTTGTGTAATTTTCACCAGAGTGTGTTGGCAGAATTTGTTCTCTTCCTGAAGGAAAATTAGGCAGTAATTACTTCCAATGCTTTGCCCCTATTGGCCCAAGTGAGAAATTAATTTAGATGATATATTTAGTGATCAACATGATCTTTTTAGGATTTTAAATAAGCATAGTCTTAAATGTTTTCAAAAAATCAAGTGAAAAATTACACAGTTAAATATTAATTGCATATATGACTAAATATGCTAATGTAAGAAAATCTGAAATTTGTTCTTAGTTTCTCTAGAAGATTCTATGCCAGGCTTATTCTATATGGGAATATTTTCTGGAAAACCTTAACTCATTTCTTTTGATGACTTGTATATTTTGGGATAACACTTAAAGATATTGCTAGGGTGGTCCTGGACTAAGATACAATACTTCAATGTCTACTACATGTTTCACAAGATAAATTTTCATCTTTGAAAAGAACTTTTGGTAGGTACACAGGCAAGTGTGCTGAATATGCATAAATCCTCAAAACAGTAATGCATAATGTACATATATGTGTATGTACATTTTTCTTATATTAACAGACCAGTACTTTTGGCAATTAGAGGAATTATCATGTATCCCTTAAGAAGGACTGTATCTAAGCTCCGTGGTTCAACTGTGGGTCTGTTTTATCCTTAGTTTTAGTAATCACTATATATTTCAATTTATACAATCACTGAGTAAATTTCTAGAATTTACACAGAATACCAAGTTATTTTGTGTTTTTCATAGTTAAAAATGACAGTCTATGGATCTTATATTTTGTAAGCAAAAAATTCTCTTCCAAATCTTAAAAAAAAAAAGCATTTACATTCTGTGTAAATCTGCATTATTAATTCACTGTAAAATAGATCCAGTTGGAGTACTTGTTTTTTGCATTAAATTAAGCCTTTGATGTTCTTCAATGCTTTGATTTAGCCTCTAATTTGTCAGAGCCCAAATGTACCAGCAGCTGTTGAAAATATCACTTTTGCAGTACTGTTCCTGGCCAATAAAACCCCAACAAGTCATCTTCCTATCTGACTGCACAAAATAGCATTGAAAAAGTAGTCATTGCTTTGAAGTATCACTCCAATTATAGGTTTTAACCTCATAGGTCACAGTTAGATTATTTATACAATGCCGGTGTAATTCTGTCTCAATTCTAGGCTTTCTGTGTGTCCAGAGCGTTCCCCAGCTACACTGGAGGAAATTTCAATCGGTTGCTAAGATAGCAGTGACCTGTGTTTGATAGGGTTAGATAGTGTTTGGCTGATTCCTGTATATTTTGTGTGTTATTTAACTTTCTGAAACATATTTAGCAACAAAAGCAAACTATACTAGGACTACCTTTTCCTTCAGATATCAGAGAACCAAGGTGACTTTTCTTCACATGGTGATACTGATTCCATCAGCTATATGGTACATACATCATGGTATGTATGATCATATCATGAGACAGTAAAACATCTTATTTGGCAACCATTACTGATTTGGGGATCTTTTGTTGTGAATTTAGTCATGTGTCCCTTTGCTCAGGTTAAGTGCCAGTGTTGCTGCTTGACAGCAAAACTGGGCAAATCCACCATGCTGGTTAAATTGTTGAAATTTACAACATTAGAATTTTCCTGGCCAATGCATCTGCCAGGAGGAAATAACACATGCAACTTTTGCACCAAGGCAACTGGCTCTGTCATTTCTGTCTTTTTGATAATATTTTGCACTACATTTGCATCAAAAATATTGTGATAGGACACATTTTTAATTAGCTGTTATGCTGCCAACCAACAATTAGAAGGAAATTCATCTGATGCTGAAATGTAGAAAAAATAACCTGCTTATGGAAATAGAATATGATCTTTACTCCTTATGATTTTGAGACACTAAATTTCTGCTCGTGGAAAACTTTACTAGATAACTATCACAGTAGGCCATTTTAGAATCCGTAAATATCTAAAGTCCTCTGATTTTACTGATAACCCAGAAAATATACATATTTTTCCT